>NW_009632100.1:0-3852 GCF_000690535.1 Cariama cristata
ATTGTAATGAAAAGGGAGATAACAAAAAGTGAAAGAAATAAAACCTAAGAAAGCCAAGTGATGCTCACCACCCACTGACCAATGGCCAGCCACTGTCCGAGCAGCAATTGGTGCTTCCTGGCCAACTCCCCCCAGTTCATATACTGAGCATGATGTTCTATGGTATGGAATATCCCTTTGGGCACTTCGGGTCAGCTGTCCTGGTTATGCTCCCTCCCAGCTTCTCATGCACCTCCTCACTGGCAGAGCATGAGAAACTGAAAAGTCCTTAACCTAGAGTAATCACTACTTAGCAACAACTAAAACATCAGTGTGTTATCAATATTATTCTCATAATGAATCAAAAAACACAGCAATGTACCAGCTACTAGGAAGAAAATTAATTCTATCCCAGCCAAAACGAGGACAGTTAGTCATCATAGAAGATGTGTTATTCTTTAGCAAGGGGTAAGATACAGTTTAGTGTGTTCACGAATATGATATCGGATGTAGTTTTTCTTTCAGCCAAGACTGAGCCAATACACCTTTAATGAAGCCTATGACATTCATAATTTTTCCATACCTGGAATTTGCACCAGGGATTTGGCAGGAATTGTTTCTATTTTGCTACTGAAGTGGAATATATCAGTGCAGCTCACTGTCACAGACATGATGAACATCTCAACAGAAGTAGTCAAAGCAGAATCAAGCCAAATTATCTTAATCCACAGTAGCATTGCTGTTTGTCTTATGGAAGGGAATGTGATTACTTCATTTGTCTGTTGCTGTCTATTTGTCACTTTAACTGCTGCCAAATCAATCAGCTTTTACATGACGTAACTTGCTTTCGTCGGATTAACTAGAGGTGATATATACACCTGTACAAACTTGGAAGCTGAAGGTTAAGTTCTGTTCTTTGCTTTTCATTCACTTGTTGCATGCTTTTGGGAAAACGGTGTCACCCACATGCTTAGTTGCCTCATCTATAAGTTCAACATCAAGCCCTTTTTCATGATGCTGTGAGGTTTCTAAGAGTCTCAGTAACAGAATACAGTCATTATCATCCTTGACTAAAAATGTTCCATTTTACTATTCCTTATTATTACTATAGTTCCTCAATCAGTAACAAACATTCTTGGTTTTCATCTCCCTAAAAATATTCATGTTTTGAACCTCATTCTATTCACTACAGATTAAATTTAGAATAAGGTACATACCATTTCTCAAAAAAGTTTGAAAAACTGTGTTCTAAAATTTAAAAAGGACAACTGTTTGGGTTTGGTTTTGGGGGGGTTTGTTTGCCAGACCTAGAGATGGATTTCAAGGTTAACAAAAAGATCTGCTGAGAAATTGCTTTTCTATTGGCCTAAGTAAGAATCCATTCTACTGGACTAAGAGTCGACTCTCAATTTTTCACATAATAACTGTTCAAATACTGTAAATTTATGAAGGCAAGGCAGCCAAGGCCTGGTTGGTGTTAAAAATTAATTACATAATCTGAATTGTAAAGAACAAGGGATCCTCAGGTGAGGAAAAGACTGCAAGACTTGTCTTGAGCTGTGAATTCTGGATTGATTCATATAAGCTAGAGCCTATTCATAGAGTTGTGTATAGCTGATTAAGTCATATAGTCAGTGGAAAAAGGCTACAAAAAAGACTGATATCACTGTATCACTTTTGATCATGGATGTTTGCTAGCAGTCCATGTGATTCACTTCATATTAAGAACTTCTCTAAAGCAGCGCACAGATGTTTTTCCAAATCAGCTGGTTTAGTTATTGGGGAATGCTTCCATCTTGCATACATACAGCTTTGTAAACTTACATATGACATGATGCCTCTTTGCTTCAGAGGGAGTGCAGTAACTCTATTAGCTGTGAGTGCACATACATGAATGTGATGAAATTATGTAGTTTGAGTGATTCTGCATGCTTCTTTTTATTACTGACTTTAAATCATCTTTTGTACCAAAGTAAAGAAAGATAAGAATAAAAGAGGATGGAATTTCAAGTTTATTTTTATTTGCTTCACTGGTTGCTATTTTATAATTGAATTGCATCTTAAATTTCATCTTCAAAATGTTCAGACTGAGACACAAGCACTGATCTGCCTATTCCAAAGGAAATTTGAATTTTTCTCTCATTATACGTCTAAAATTCAGAATTCTTATCACTCTAGACATTTTTACATTTAGAAGCCCCCACTCTAAATTCTAATCTCTCTTTTGCTTCAGAATAATGCCTATAGGAAGTCTGTAATGCTTTTATATTACTGCAATTTGTTCTCAGAAGGTCTGAAATCTTCTTGTTAAAAAAAAAAAAAAAAAGACGACATGCAAGAATTGTGATTGAGTAAGCAATTAAAGCCAGAATGCTATATAAGACCAAACATAAATGGTAATCCTCCTAACCTTTAAGGCTTTACACATTATCTCTTGGGTGCAGAAGCCTTGAAAGCCTAACTATACTATAAAAGTAGCCCTTATCTCTGGAAATTCTCCAGGTTTGGGGGCAGAATGTGAACGAGATCATATCAGCAGTATGAAAATATATGCCTTTAAGTGTTAAAAAGAACTTAGTGGGCTTTCTTTCAAAATAATGCAGTGTCGTCTCATTGCTTGTATTTAAGACTTGCACCAATTATTATAATAACTTTAACAGCAGTCATCTTCCACAAGAGAATGTAAAAGGCAAAGAAATAGTAAGGGTACTGGTTCACTGCTGCAAGCCTATCCCAAAAGAGAACCTGGCCTGACAATTAGGACAGTGCTCAGAGTTCATTACTTTTCTAGAAATAATGGATGTTTTACAGCTGCCAGTCCATTCCTTTTAGTAAGTAAACCATTCAGCTCATAAATCAAGGGCTGAAATTTGTTTAGAATAGTGGTAACAAAGTCAGTCCCCCACCATCAAGTCACTTTTTGATGAGTCACCATCTAGTCCCAGAGACGTCATCCTATTATTCACAACAGGTAATTAATGCAAACAGGAAAGGGGACCAGTAAGTGCAGTACTAATTATAAGAGTCTGTGTATATATTGAGGGGTTTTTAACTTATTTTGGAAGCTTTGGAAGTTGTAAAGTATATGAACTAAGATTGCTCATCAAACTACATTGATAGTGAGGTGATAGAAGCACAACTGACTATCTGTTTTTTCAAACACTTTTTACTTCATTAATCCCCAGTTGCTGTGGCTTAAGATGATTTTGGTTCCCGAGAACAGCTGATTTCCTGCATTTCTGCCATTCAAGCTAGTAGAGATCTGCAACAAAGTGAGTTTATAACTGGCTGTTAGTGCTGTAATACACAAGAAATGACAAATCTTTATAGATGATAGGCACTCAGCCCTTCCAACACATCTATGTAGCTATTGCTAGTGTACAGCTTTGTTTGTTTCTTGGTTTATGACTTCTGTTCATACTGTATTTTTTGAGCACCAGCCTCCATGTAGGATGTTATTTCATGCACTCATTAATTAACTCACAAATATTTTGCATAGTATTATCAACTCTATTAAATGAGAGGAAAATAAGATTTTAGACTGATTAATTCACATGCTTAGTATCAGAAAGGAGACATTTACAATACAAGAAGCAAAGTCCAACACTGATAGTACCTGCTCTGGACATCACATGATGCAGGAATCTGCAGCAGCTTTTTCACATGCAGTGCTTTAGTGCATACATAATGCTTTCGGAAGGAAAAAGAAAATTATGTGTGTCTTTAACAAAGCACTGAGTCTCCAACAAGGCGTTCAGAGTATAGCTTATTTGGAAGGACCAGGTGCATTTCAGCCTGGTAGATATTATTTTAAACAAGGATTCTTCAGGGGGATTGTCAAGATATTATTTATTTTAATTAATTAAATATTTT
>NW_009632101.1:0-206 GCF_000690535.1 Cariama cristata
TGCAAGGAGATTAATTGGAGGTGGTGAGCGACAATCCCTGCGGGTCTGCTCCCCCCCGTCGTCCCCCCCGGCGCGGCGCAGCCCAGGGCGGTGTGGCATTTCCAAAGGTTAGCAGCAAACAAGGTGCCTCTGACAGCTCCCATTTATCTCGCTGGCGCCGCGCGGGTGCTAATGCGGTGGCGGGGTGACGCGGGGCAGCGGGGGGC
>NW_009632101.1:333-679 GCF_000690535.1 Cariama cristata
TCTGCGTACGAGTGCGCACGCCTGCGGGTGTGCACCAAGATCGCCCAGTGTCTGCCCACCCCAGGGGGTGCACCCGCAGCGAGCGTGCAGGTGAATGCAACAAACGCCTGCGGTTGCTCGTGTACGCCCGTGCCGCTTTGCACGCAGCTGAATGTGCACGAGTGCCTTCACACGTCCCTGCGAGCACATCTGTGTGCGTACATGCGTGGTCACACAAACACACGCATGAAGCGAGGTGGCTCTGCACGTGTGCCTTTGCGGGGGAGCCTCTGCTCCTCAGCGCGTTCGCGCACCCCCGGATGAAGGCACCCCTGTGCCTCCCGCGCACCTGCACCAGGCGGCGATG
>NW_009632101.1:712-1122 GCF_000690535.1 Cariama cristata
TGCCCGTGCCCGGCTGCGCACAAGGACGCCGGTGAGTGGCAGGCTGCAAATGGAAGTCCCCACGGTGATCACTCCTTGGTGCCAGGGCGATGCGTTAACCTGCTGTTGGGCACACCTGGACCGGGTCCTGGGTGCTGGTGCAGCTGGGAGGCGCGCCGGGGCCGCAGACCAGAAGCACAAAGCACGACCCGGTCTGGCTGCCCGTCCCTGCCCGGGAGGCTGCGACCGAAGATGCTGCTCCTCTGGCAGTGAGGACTCAAGGGCAAAAGGACAGGGCTGCACGATGGGGAGCGGGGCAGGTAAGGAGGGTCTGGGATGACAGCTGTGTGCAGGGGTTACAGGGGAGGGCTGTGGGCTGCTGGGCAGGCGTGGGGTGTCCTGGGCAGGGAGTGCGGGAATGGGGCGCAGGA
>NW_009632102.1:0-23363 GCF_000690535.1 Cariama cristata
CCTGCACTCTGCTGGCCCTGCCCGAGGGAGCTGGGCTTGGCTCTGGGCAGAACGAGCCGGGATGTCTGTGCAGGGTCTTCTTGCTCTGTTTGACCCCAGCTTCCCTGTTCCCGTGCTACCTGGAGAAGTCTTAGTGTTATGCTGTGATTTAGGTTGAATAACTTAATAAGAAGAAAGCACTTGAAAGGCCCGTAGTATTGTTATGCTTGAAGTCACAGAGCAGATCCCTTGGGCTGTGTTACGGGTGTGGTATCCGTCAAATAGACCTAACAGTTGTCAAAGTGTTTTGAGTACATGTTGCAGTTAGTCTCTTAGATCAGCTGTAGCCTGGTCCTTAGTAGCAGTAGACAAGAGCAGTTCCGAGGATGAGCGTGAAATCATGTGCAGTTACCTTGCCTACTTTTCTAGTATTTATGGCAGGAGAAATAAACCACAAGTTCATTCTCTACCATCAGACGTCATGCCCATAAGTTATGGATACTACACAACAACTAAGTATTTTTTACTCCTTGCAGTGTCTAATGTATATAACTGCAGGTCTTATTAATTTTATTCTGCTACTAAAGATATGCAGCAATCTTTGATCAGATACTACCCATTAAGTTCTCTGAGATAAAATGTCAGCAGCATTAAGTAAGCCCAAGTCTTTGAGTGTCTAAAAGGATCTATAATGCCTCAAATATTTTAGAAAATCACTTTGCTATACTTCATGCCTTTTAAATACTCTGACTTTATCTTATCAGTGATGAAAGTGGAAGATCAGAGCCTTCTTTATAAGGGAAAGACTTAAACTTTTCCGTCTTCCCAGTTTTTACAACGTGGCATTCCATTCTAAAACTTAATATTGGAATTGTGATCAGAAGTAAATTTATAATGGGCAAGTGCTGTTGTGTTCCGTTGTGGCAACTGACTTTTTCACCTGAGTTTTCAGGTGAAGTAGCAGGAAGATTCACTTTCTATAATTTGTATTAGAAGCGAATTCTCTTTGCTTTGCTTTAGTAGTTCAGGGACACCACGAAGATGTGCAGTGCGGGTTTTCTTTTTACTATGCTGGAGGTACTTTTTACAGTATGAAAAAATTCTAAATTTCACAAAAGTAAATTAAATGAACGCATTGCCATTGGTGCGGATGTGATATTTCCAAATACCCCTACAAAAACAAATAAGCAGATGGATAGAAAAGAGTAGTAGTCTTCTCTCTGCCTGAAAAGCAGGAGTAGCTCGTTTTATTTTAAGGTTTAACTTCAGTGTTCCTTCCTCCATCACATTTCTGTGCCAGTTTTGTGTTTAATAACTTGATATTCTCAATTCTTTTCCCCTTTAGCCTCTCCGACTTGATATAAAACGGAAACTAACAGCTCGGTCTGACCGGGTGAAGAGTGTAGACTTGCATCCCACTGAACCATGGATGTTGGCTAGCCTTTACAATGGCAGTGTCTGTGTTTGGAACCATGAAACACAGGTGATGAGTTTGGTTTTCATAGAATCATAGAATGCTCCAACAGATCCATGTCCTTCTTGTGTTGGGAGCCTCAGAGCTGAAGACAGTACTGCGGGGGGGGGGGGGCGGTGTCGGGTCTCACCAGAGCGGAGTAGAGGGGCAGAATCCTCTCCCTCGACCTGCTGGTCACGCTGCTTGTGATGTACTCCAGGACATGGTTGGTTTTCTGGGCTGCCAGCACACATTGCCGGGTCATGCTGAGCTTCTCATCGACCAACACCCCCAAGTCCTTCTCCTCAGGGCTGCTCTCCATCCATTCTCCACCCAACCTGTATTTGTGCTTGGGATTGCCCCTACCCATGAGCAGGACCTTGCACTTGGCCCTGTTGACCTTCATGAGGTTTGCATGCGCCCACTTGTCCAGGTCCCTCTGGACAACATCACTTCCCTCCAGTGTGTTGACTGCACCACGCAGCTTGGTGCTGTTGGCAAACTTGCTGAGGGTGCACTCGATCCCACTGTCCACATCACCGACAAAGATATTAAACAGTTCCGATCCCTGAGGAACACCACTCATCACCGGTCTCCACTTGGACATCGAGCCTTTCTTATGAAGTCTTCATAACTGACTTATAAATTCTGGTTTTCAATACTAGATATGCAAGAAGAATCTTAAATCACTGCCACTAATTAACTGTACTCTCCCCTGTCTTATTACAAAAGTCACTATAATAATAGAGAAGGAATATCTTTGACTAGCTAGGAATAGCTGTGACTTTAATGATGTTTCATTTCCTATAAATTTAATTTTCAAGAATTATCTTCTTTGTGGATTCCTTGCAAACTAATGCCTTTCCTTCTGAAAGATTAGATGCCTCTGTTTTGTACCTGCTATCCATATTTGTGAAGATTGTAAGAACTGTTAGACCTCTACCTGTCTATCAAGTATAGTTGAAATTAGGCAGCAGCTCTAAAAATATTCAAAGGTGGAGTTGGGTTAAGAATGAAGGGAGGACGTAAAGATAATGTTAAAAGAATGGAGCAGGCAAGTGTCTCCCTTCTTGGACAGGTATGTTCCTTTGAAAAAGTGTGCATGTAGAGTTGTAGGATTCTTGGGACAGTTGCCAGAGGCAACATACTGGACACTGTTAAGAAAAGATAAAGAGCTGATTTCAAAACTGATGTTTTCTTCAGTGTTATAAACTTACTATTTGTATTTTTAGACTCTGGTGAAGACTTTTGAAGTGTGTGACCTGCCAGTGAGAGCAGCCAAATTCGTGGCAAGAAAGAACTGGGTTGTTACAGGAGCTGTAAGCTATTGTTGTCTTATGATTTCCATATACAGTAGTACTGTCTCTAATTTATTTTCATGCCATTCCTTTGCACATCATATTATTATATGATTTAATATGAATTTGTAGGAGAGAAAGAAATACTTCATTACAGCTTCCCAGAAATTTTTTCTTTTAAGTAAGCTTAGAAACTTAAACTTTTCATTTCAAAGGAGAGCAACCTAATATGGTGGTTAATTCTGCATATAGTGCAAGGTACATCCAGATTCAACTTTTACTGTCAAGTGGAACACATTTAGCAGCCAGTTTTGATTAAATATTAGTAGTGCTGCTTTAACTGAGATGAAACTATTGACTATCCTAGGTAAGATAACTTAGAAGTTACTTTCTACTTTTGTTCTTGGTTATATTAAAATAAATTTTTTTAGAGTTTTACTCACCTCTAGAAGAATACTCTGCTTTTTTTCCATGAGTCTACTTTGAGAGGAATAGTTTTATTCTAATCTTGATAACACATTTTTCTTGATGGAATGAATGGATTTTTTTGTCTAAATTGAGGTAATGCCTAAAATTTTTTGTCTCAATTTTTTTTTTCTAGTCTTCTGCCCTATACACAAAGTAAAAAATTTCTTGTCACTTTATTGTCTTGTGCTGCCGTGACCCAGTTACTTCAAGTGCGCCTAAGTTAGTTCTGTTTCCCAAGAAGTATGACACTGCCTCTTTGGCAGCACAAGAGTTCAAACAGCTGCATGGGAACTGGATTAGTAACTGTTGAAAGTTAGTCTCCATTTTTATTTTTATCAACTTAATTTCACCTGGATCAGTTTCTTGATCTAATTCAATGTGCAGCTGTCTTTGTCCTGGCTTTCCCAAGGGAGGTTGCAGTGCAGTATGAAGAAATAGTAAGAAAAGGGCAAGGCAGCTGCTTTCAGCAACGGGGCCAAGTCTTAGTCAATGACTATGAAAATGTCACATTAGTCATTGCCTGTTCTCTGTGTTCGTGTTCATTATGCTGATAGGCTGGTCTCAAAAGAACATACTTGTTCTTTTCTGCCATTCTGAAGAGTGTTTTCTGTAGGTGTTGCCGCTTAAACAGGCGCGTGTGTGAAAGAGGAAAAGGCAGAGTGGAAAAGTAAATGCTTTGGATAAAATAAATAACGTAGAGTTTATCATTAAGTTTCATTTATTCCGATGGCCTTATAAGTCATGGTCACTTCTGAAAGCTTTACCTGATGTTTTATTCCTTGTCAGATAGTTCTTAAATTTTTTTTTAAAGGTTTGGGAATACTGTTTTTAATAATACTTTATCTGTAAGAACAATATCTCCCCCACCCCCAAAAAAAATCTCGATTTTAAAAAATTAAGTTGAAATCACCTTTCCGTTTGACTTAGAGCTACAACTTCTTTCCTCCTCTTGCCACAGCATTAACATCATTGTAAACTTTATGTTGGGAGAACCTTGCTTTTCACTTTCATATAAAGCAGTAATAATTTTAAAAGCATTTTTGCACTTTTGTTAATTTTAAGTCAAAAGGCTATTTTAAATACATCTTTTTGAAATAACGTTTTAGTTGAAGTATTTTCCATTTCATAAATTCCTTGGAATAGGACTGGGTAGTTTAGAGACTTCTGAATCAAAGTATAATTTGTATCATTAGTAATGTAAAGAAAATACATTTTCTTAAACATTTTGTTGTTAAAGGCTTTTCAATGGTGGAATGTTTTGGTTTGGGTTGTGGGTTTGCTTTTTTTTTTTCCTAGCTACCTTGCATTGAATATAAGGTGTATTATACAGAGAGTCCTATTTTCATGGTGGCTTTTCTTCTCTTTCGTAGGATGACATGCAAATCAGAGTTTTTAATTATAACACCTTGGAAAGAGTTCACATGTTTGAAGCACATTCAGATTACATTCGTTGTATTGCTGTGCATCCCACACAGCCTTTCATACTGACAAGCAGTGGTAAGAGTTCTTTGGTATATTTTTGTGTTTACTAACCAGCTATTTTTAGGCTTCTGTTTTCTGTTTAGTTAGTGATTGCATGTTTTTTCCTTTTTCTGCTGAAACAGGAATCCTTGAGCAAGTAGCCAACATAAGTTTTCATTTCATATTATTTTTTTGCCAGATGCGTTCATGGTTTTTTTAAATGGAATATCAACTGTACTTACAATTTGAAATATAATAGCTTATTTTCTTGTCAGAGAAGACTGAAGAACCTTGTTGCTTAATATCTGCCAGAAGAAAGGTTCATATATGTGCTAATTAGCTGTTATTTGAGAGTTTACCACATGAAAGTTCTGGGGTTTTTTAAAAAAAATTATGTAATGTTTTGGAGTATGTCTTCAGCTGGCAATCTGACTTGAAACAACAGATAACTTTCATCTTTTTTCCCAAAATACTACCGAGCTCTATTATTTGAGGTGATCTATGTTACTTGGGATTGGAAGATCACAGATCTTGCCCAAGAACATCTACATCAGTCCTTTTCATTCCTGGGATCCTTAGTAATGCAGTCAGAAAAAAAAGTCCTGGCAAGTCAGAAGTACCATATGTTTCTCTGTTTTGCTTTTGAAGCTAATACACTTGCACTTGAAATAAAGGTACTAGGAAGCCAGCTTGGTTGTCTATGCTTACTATTCCTTAGTGCTCATCAGAATAAATGCTGCAGAAGAAAGCATGGGTCCAATTCCTTAATATCTGCTCAGTATTTTAAGATTAATAATTCAATACCTTAATATCAATTCTTAATCTCCCTTTTTAAGACTATTTCTTACTTAGTTTTATCCCTGTTTTACTGGACAATCTTTTTGAGGAACTTGTACTCCCTGTGGTCCTTCTGCAAGGAAGAACCAGTAATCTTACAGATGAAAAATATATTAGCAGTGCCCTCTCTCAAGGGGGAAGGAATGAGTGAGCCTTTGAGGTGAAGTTATTGTGTAGTTTAGGAAGGTCGATATCAAAATATATTACACTGACTGAAGCTTGTTTGGTTGTTTTTTTTCAGATGACATGCTCATTAAACTCTGGGACTGGGATAAAAAATGGTCTTGTTCTCAGGTGTTTGAAGGACATACCCATTATGTCATGCAGATTGTCATAAACCCAAAAGACAATAATCAGTTTGCCAGTGCCTCTTTGGATAGGACAATCAAGGTAGAGAAATTATTTTGGGTTGTTTTTTTTCAGTCATTAAGTAATTATCAGACAGAGTACACAAACCAATAATACTGCATGGACAACGGGTCAGAATTCTTAAAAGCAGGTGCAATAATAGAATTTTTATTGAACAAAGACCTGAATGTTGGTTAAGTTACTATACACCTATTAAGTACTTCAGTAAATTTACAAGATTACCTGTCACCTTTAATCATTGAAGTGTGATTCTCAAAACTTTAAGTGCTGCATTTCCATTTGGATTGCGCCGAAATATTGGAGAGGTAGACCCTGATGAGTCTTATTTGCTGTGAAACTATTACTAAATGTCTGGGACTATAGATTTACAGGCATCTGAGCAGTGATACTTCCTCACATTCCCTATAAATAATCAGTATATTGGTTGTAAAAAGCCAGTTTTGATTTCATATGTCCTCAGATGTTGGGATTGGGTGTGTATAAATGTTGATTTGATGTGATAATCATGGGGAAAATAGCAGTATATCTACAGCTTGACTTGATTAATTTTCACTCCTCATTTAGCATGAGATTTGTCATTCATTTAATGTAACTGGAAAAAAAAAAATTCAGGACACAGTTGGGGGCAACCTGTGTATACACAAATAATTGATTGCTTTTTCTAGGTCTATTAGTTAATTTCATGAACAGATACTACTTCTTACAAACAGATCCTGATATGATATTAAGTCCTTAAAAATAAAAAAAGTTGAAAGAAACCAATTCCATTGTTTTGAGGTGTGAGCATAGTATGTGCGACTCAGTGTGTTATTTCTGTTTATTTGGAGGAGGAGGATTGCTAGTTTGATAAGCAGTTGTTCTGGTTCTTCACCTAAGAAAACAACCTTGTTTTTGGAATTCCATATTCTATATCTTTGGAATTGTAAAGTACAGCTGAATACCTACTCTGTTTGGGAAGGTTGACTTGGATGCAAAAGATTGATAATTACATGCGGCTGGTTTTTGTTGGTTTTGATTTTTTTTCTGGGAAGGTATGGCAGCTTGGCTCTTCATCCCCCAACTTCACTTTGGAAGGCCATGAGAAAGGAGTAAACTGCATTGACTATTACAGTGGAGGAGACAAGCCGTATCTCATTTCGGGTGCAGATGACCGGTTGGTTAAGATCTGGGACTACCAGGTATGTGTTCAACTCTTCATGAACTTTTGTGCAGACTGCCATAGCAAAACCATTAGTCAAGAAATAGAAAAAGAGGGAAAGGACTTGAATTCACCAAAAGACTGTCCTTATTTTCCCTTGGAAAGAAGGAAGTTGGGGGAAATACTGCATGACATGTTTTTCAGTTAAAAAAAACAGACTTTGTTAACCCTTGAAAAAACCTGATGTGAACTTAAACTAACCTCAAAGTTAATTTGCTTCTATTATTTGCATTAGGGTTTTTTCTTGTAATGTAGTAATCCCTGCCTTTTGGACTTCTTTTTTTGTGGATTATGGTGCTCCTCTTCTATGTTCAAATGTAAATATTGTTCATGTATCAACTCTTTCTGTCCTTTCACTTTTCATGTTTTTTCCTTTTTTTTCTTTATTCCCTTTCCTCTCTTGTCTTTCATCCTATGCACATTTACACAGACACATGTGCGCATGCACGCATATACATGTACTTCTACTTGACAGTTTGCAGGGGTCATGAGATGACTTGTTTGAATGCTCTACAGGAAGGAGAGATCGAATCCAGGGATTCAATTCTGTTGCTGGAACCTAGAGCTCTGAAGTTCTTTCTGTGTACAAGTGTATGAATGGCTAGAAGGGCAAGACAAAATTTGTTAGATAGTACTTTCTGGTTGTTAAAGCGTGTTGCCCTAGAGTAAATCCAAGCTCAGAAGTTAAAGCTTGCACTATTAATTTAAGTATGCACTGCAGTAAAGACTCTTACGTAACAGTGCTTGAAATTTTGCCACCATGTACAGTTGTATGTATCAGTTACATAGTCTAATCTTAGTTGTCTCAAGCAGAGTAGACTTTCCTTTCACAACTGTGTGAATGAAAATTCTTAACAAAGACAATACTAGATCTGTCGTCACCTGTAATTAGATTCAGATAGATGTTTTGCTCTGATTTTATTTTTTTTTTCCAGTGAACTCAGCTTCTATCTTGCTTTAATCTGTTGTGCTACATACCTCTGAGAAAGCCTATCTTCTAGGCAGAAACCCATCTGAAAATAAAGGAAAACAACTATGTCAAGGGAAATAAATATTTTCTTCTGGGGAGGAGAAATTAACTCAATACAGTCAGTTTTTAGTATGTCTAATGCTGCTGGTTGTTTCAGCATCTTGGAAATAAATGTTACTGGAAGAAATCTAGAAAAATATATTTTCAGATAAATTTTGGATTTGGTTGGAGGTTTTTCTTAAGAAATCAAGGTAAAAATGTAGCAACATGTTTATTATCTGTACCTGTACTTCCAACTCTTTTTTTTTTTTTTCCCTTAGAATAAAACATGTGTACAGACACTGGAAGGACATGCTCAAAATGTGTCGTGTGTCAGCTTCCATCCTGAATTGCCTATCATTATCACAGGCTCAGAAGATGGTAATTTTTTATTTTCTGATATATAAAGGACAGGGGAAGAACTTAAGGGAAAGTTCTTCTTGTGGGTGGCTATGTACCTTCTGCCCTCACATTGAGAGAAGAGATAAAAGGCATGTATTTCTTTCTTTTTTCCTGTAGGAACTGTGCGCATTTGGCATTCAAGCACTTACCGCCTGGAAAGTACCCTCAACTACGGTATGGAGAGAGTGTGGTGTGTGGCCAGTTTAAGAGGATCCAATAATGTGGCTTTGGGATATGATGAAGGCAGCATTATTGTTAAGGTACAATTAATGATTTGAAATAAGAAATGGTGATTTGTCACTGTCCTGTGTACAGAGCAACTGATTTCTGATTCTGTGATAATATGTAAAATACTGAAAATTTGACCTTTTAGTTGGCATTTTTAGACAGAACCAGGAAATTGCACTATATATGTTCAACTGAAAAGAAAATCAAGAATGTATTTTCTCCATCTGCTAAACTCTTATGCTACACTTTCTAGCTTGGTCGTGAAGAACCTGCCATGTCCATGGATGCAAATGGAAAAATTATTTGGGCTAAACATTCAGAAGTCCAACAGGCTAACTTGAAAGCTATGGGAGATGCTGAAATCAAAGATGGAGAAAGATTGCCGCTGGCTGTAAAGGATATGGGGAGCTGTGAAATCTATCCTCAGACAATTCAGCACAACCCTAATGGACGGTAATAGATTTTAGAACAAAATACTTAAACGTTTCTGATTTTTTTTTTTTTTTATATATGTATAATGGAAAACTTTTTGAATGAAAAAAGTTGCATGTATGCCTGGTGGCTGAGAGCCTATGGAAAACAGGTGTATTGGATCTAGGCACTCTAAAATCAGAGTAATAGGTGGGCTTCACCTGTAAGAGCTGCGTAATCAGACAAGTTGGACATTCTATATAGGGGAAGAAGTATGCAAACAAAACGTGTAAGGTAATAGCAACAAACCACATTCTTTTATCACTTCTCTTGAATTGTTTTTTTGTTAACAGATAAGCCAAATTAAAAGAAAAGGTGAAGGGATGCAGGGTACAAGAGCTGCTCAGTAAAGACCAGAAGGAAGAGGGAATAGCAAGTAGCTAGCAACATGACGTAGAGGAAAATCCAGTTCTGTGGCACTTTGGAATATATGAAGCTCTCTTATTCTGTATGCATTTGCAATGATTATATTAGGCTAGGGGCCTTTAATTTTTCAGATAACTTGTCTGCTTGATCATGCCTATTGAACTGAACACAGGTGTCTGACAAATGCATCTTTCTTGTGCTCTAGGTTTGTAGTAGTGTGTGGTGATGGTGAATACATCATCTACACAGCAATGGCTCTGAGAAACAAGAGCTTTGGTTCTGCACAGGAGTTCGTATGGGCACATGATTCTTCAGAGTAAGTGTTGCAGGTTTTCCTTTATGTTAATTTAAATTTGCTGCTGCTGGTTTTCAGGCTGTACAAATGGTAAACTGGCCTGAAGATTAAAACCTGTGTGGATAATGAACTTTCAATTAACTGTTCTGCTTTAAAATTTTCCATTTGCAGCACTCCGCTAATTTTTGAAGATAAATCAAATGTGGTAATTTTGTAGCAGCTTATGATTTTAGTAATTTGCTACTTTGGAAGCTGAATAATTTTTAATTTTTACAATGCAATCTATTTAGATACGCTATCAGGGAGAGCAACAGTGTTGTAAAGATCTTTAAAAATTTCAAAGAGAAGAAGTCATTCAAACCTGATTTTGGAGCAGAAGGTAATTAATTACTTTTAAAATAGATATGCTGGCGCTTTTTTTTTTTTTTTTTTGCACAATGTGGATTTCTTCCACCTGTATTTTCTTGCAGGCATCTATGGTGGCTTCCTGTTGGGCGTCAGATCTGTTAATGGTTTGGCATTCTATGATTGGGAAAACACAGAATTGATTCGCAGAATTGAAATTCAGCCCAAACACGTAAGTTTCTAGATGAGACTGAAGATACTTACCTGCCTGTATTTACTGATTATTATTTTATTAGACTGTTGATTTTCTTGAGTGAAGCCAAGCTATCAATCATAAAGTAATAACTTCTTAAGTTTATCTCATTCTTGTAGCAAAGGGGAAAAAAAAAATCCCTGTATGTGTTGGCTTTTCAGGTACTAAAGCTTCTGTGAGTGTTAATATTTTTTAACCTTAATTTATAAATCCTCCTTTCTTAACATGGGGTCTCTAACACAGTGCCATTATTGATAATACAGATCTTCTGGTCTGACTCGGGTGAGCTTGTCTGCATTGCTACAGAAGAGTCATTCTTCATTCTGAAATACCTATCAGAAAAAGTTGCAGCAGCCCAAGAAACACATGAAGGTGTCACTGAAGATGGAATTGAAGATGCTTTTGAGGTACCCTCTATTTGAAAATTGGAACTGGATTAGAGGTCATTGAAGCAAGTCTTCCCAGAGTATAGCAATTTTAATCCTTAACATAGTCTTATTAACTTTTAGTTCCTAGAACGCTGGAAGACAGTATACACAGTGTATATCCACCTGAGTAACACTGCTAATAATTTTATTTGGTTCCCTTGGGAGAGTATCCCTGTTGGAATCCCAGTATGACAGACCTGGATGCCTACATTTCCCTTCAGATATCTGTTTACTATTCTCACGGAGTTATAGAGGTTCTTTTTAAAGCACACACTTAAGCTATGTAAACATACTACTTAAACTTTTTCTGCAATTTTCAACTTTTGAAATGTTGCTGAAACTTAAGAACAAGTGGAAAAAAACCTCATGCTGTGAAATGTCAGAAATGCAACTTTCCTTGTGAAATTTTTCTTTATCTTCGTTAATGCTTAGTTTAGTGCTTGTTTCCTGGATTTGTTAAGTATTAAGGTAGAGATTTCATATGTTACAGCATTTTTGTAAAACGAAAAGCATTATTTAAGTACTTCCAAACTGTATCTAAACTCTTTTGTGACTTGCTCAACTATTTACTTAAGTATAGAACAGTAAGTTTAATCTGAAAATTCAGTGGTCTTACTGCTATCTAAAAGTACCTTTTTACATATCTAATTAGATCAAACTTAATTTGCAGGTTCTTGGTGAGATTCAGGAGATTGTGAAAACAGGCTTGTGGGTAGGCGACTGCTTTATTTACACCAGTTCTGTGAACAGACTCAACTACTATGTTGGAGGAGAAATTGTCACTATTGCCCATTTAGACAGGTAAGTTGCTGCATCGGGTTGTAAGGAAGCGTAAAAGATTCTTTCAGCAAAGTTAGGACAGTGCCCTTGTCACTTGCTTGCTGTGCATTACTACTTTTTCTTGCATGTCATGCTAATGTATGTTCTGAGGCAGTAGTGTAAACTCGGAGGGAATAAACAGTATTATGCGACAGTGCATATATAGTAAAAGTAGAATTTTTCATACGGGTATTCTTGCTTCTGTAAGAACTATTGGACTTTTTTTAATACTGTTCATCTTGAATAGATCCACTACCAAATATTCTTTGGTTTTGTTTCAGGACAATGTATCTTTTGGGGTATATCCCAAAGGATAACCGACTTTATTTGGGTGATAAAGAGCTAAACATTGTTAGCTACTCTTTGCTGGTCTCAGTGCTTGAATATCAAACTGCTGTGATGAGAAGAGATTTCAGTATGGCTGATAAAGTTCTTCCCACGATTCCAAAAGAACAGAGAACCAGAGTTGCACATTTTCTTGAAAAACAGGCAAGAAAACTACTTTTTAGTTATCAAAAACTTAATAAAATCAGTTGATTCACATTTCTAATTGAATTTGCTAAGCAAAAACCAGATTATTTTATCTGTAAGCATAAACTCTTGTTAATAATACATATTTAATTGAGAATACTGTAACCTTCTGGTAGAGGGCTTTTGTTAGAACATCTAGGATGCTGTACGTCCTGACAGATCACAGTCTTAATTTCAGATTTTTATTTTAGGGCTTCAAACAACAAGCTCTTGCAGTATCTACAGATCCGGAGCATCGTTTTGAACTTGCTCTTCAACTTGGAGAATTAAAAATAGCCTATCAGCTTGCAGTGGAAGCAGAGGTAAACATACAATTTTTGGTCATTCATACTAATTCTGAGTATTAACGTGAATCTAAGAGGCCCTGTAATAAAAGACTACGGTATGTGGGGATGCAGTACAGCTCCCTGAACACTGTATAAATGCCTCCAACTTTCTCGGTAAAGCTTTTCTGCCTGTAACTCAAAGGAATCTGAGCTGTGGGATGGGGACAGAAAAATACTGCCTGCTCAGAAAGCTGCAGGAACTCCTGGAGAATACAAAACTTGAACCAAGAATCAAGCGTTAGTCTCCAGTATTGAACAGTGAGTGAAAGGAGGAACGGTGAGACTGAAGCCTTTGGGCCTTTGTTCCAGCCTTAGCAAACTTAGACTGATGCACTAGGAAGACTGACAGGCAGTGATTTGTCCCGTAGCCATTATTCAGAGAATTGATCTCACAGTTCCTGTTGTAAAATAATGAAGTTAGTGATAAGGAATGTTAACTTAGTCACAGACACAATTGTCTCTCTTACTTTCTGAAGGTTAACTTGGGAGCTTTCTTTAAGAGATTGTTACTGTTTTAAATTTCCAAAGTTTATTTCTATCTCCTCCTTCCTTGTTTAATGAAAAACTGTTTATTTCATATAATGGTACAGCTGGGTAATGATCTGCATATAACACTGATTGTGTCACGCTGTGAATCTGCAGTGATCGCAGTACCTCAAAGGGAAAACAAGTGTAATGATGGGATATAGCACCTTCACAAGTAAACTTAGATTTTCATATTGAATGCTCTGAAAAATCTTTAAATGCTGTTCAAAAAGTGAGGGTTATTTTTTGTTTTTTTTTTCTCTCTCTCCCTCCCCCCTTTTTGTACCATTAGTCAGAACAGAAATGGAAGCAACTTGCTGAGCTTGCCATTAGTAAATGCCAGTTTGGCTTAGCCCAGGAGTGTCTCCACCATGCACAAGACTATGGAGGACTACTGCTCCTGGCTACAGCTTCAGGAAATGCTAACATGGTGAATAAGTTAGCTGAAGGAGCAGAAAAGGATGGCAAGAATAATGTTGCATTTATGAGCTACTTCCTGCAGGGAAAGTAAGTAGCAAGCATGAGATTCTGATTGTTCTGTTCTGCTTTCTGAAATGCAAAGAACCTCAGGTTCTTCAAAGGGTTAACTACAGCTAACTTAAAACTTCCTGGAGAAAGATTGTGGCATATGCCTTTTCAGAAAAGCTGATTCTGTTTTGTGATGGCTGCTACTTTTAAAATCTGAAATGATAGCACTTTAATGTAATAGAATAAACAGCTGATCTAATACAAAAATGTGTCTTTATTAAACTCTGGTTAAAATCACATTTTAAAATCTCTTAGGCTTGATTCATGTTTGGAACTCCTGATTAAAACCGGGCGTCTCCCAGAAGCTGCTTTTCTTGCACGGACCTATTTGCCAAGCCAAGTTTCAAGGTACCTTCAGACCATGTGCAGAGCATGAATAGTGTTGTCAGAATTAGCTGTACATAACAAATACGGTTTGCATCTCCAGGGTTGTTAAACTGTGGCGGGAGAATCTCTCTAAAGTCAATCAAAAAGCTGCTGAGTCCCTTGCTGATCCTACAGAATATGAAAATCTCTTCCCTGGATTAAAGGAAGCTTTTGTTGCTGAAGAATATGTTAAACAAAGCCTTGCTGACTTGCGGCCAGCCAGGGAATACCCCCTTGTCACTGTAAGTAAGAAGTAGGAGCTCTTAATGTCTCTAGAAGAAAAACATTTGGTGCTGAGTAAATTCAGCTTTAAGCAACCACTTCAACATTCCATCAACATGTGTTTTGGTGTTTTTGCTTTTACTTTTAGCCAAATGAGGAGAGAAACTTACTTGAAGAAGCAAAAGGCTTTGAGCCTTCTGGAGTAATGGCACCTCAGGTCAGTGTTACTACGAAGCGATGAACTCTAAGAAAGAGGCAATTTTGCTGTTGTACAGTAACATCTACCCTGGAGAATATTTCACCAAGAATAAACAAATTATTGCTCTTGTTGGCTTGACTATAAGCACTGCAGCTGAGCTCCATGTTCTTTTGCATCAGACTCTTCTTAGTCTACTTCTTTAACTACTAATGACTTCTTGACTGGGAAATTAAATGTGTGCTTACTTATCTTGGGTCATCTTTTGTTAGTGTGTAGAGTCTTACCATTGAATTCATCCTCCAGAAAAACAATTTCAGTTGCACGTACAAACACTGCCTCTGCTGCTGCTTGTTTTCTGAAAGCTCAGTAGTTGGAACCTGGAAACTCTTGCATGTTAAAACAATTTAAAATGCTTTATATTCTTTGCTAGAGTGCATTTTTATGCAATAAGACTATTCCATAACTGACTAGGCATCCTGCCTAATTACTTGAAAATATGTTCTAATCACTATCTCAAGTAACTCAAACTGTTTTGGTTTTTTTACCATCTCAGTTCTCCAACTATTATGCAGAAAGCACATGACTTAAATATAAGGTATAAGCATACAGATTGAAACAAACACTTAAAATGCTTTTCAGGGCTGGAACAGAAGGTGACAACTTCTAATTCTTGCTCATGCCAAATATACTTTACATTTGAACATGAAAATCAGAACATGAGAGTTTCTTAAAGACAACGATGTGGGCACAGCTCTTTGAGGCTATAAACTTCTAAAAGAACTGCAGCGGAAACTGAGAGAGAGACAGGAAGTCGCAACTCCATTCTGTCTCCATATTTTTTCCTCGTAGGAGATGCACTACAAAACTTCATTGACAGTTCCGAGAAGCTAGCTTACTTTCAAGTAGCTTGAGTGACTACTTGCTTCTTGTGTATCAAAGCAAGTATCATTAAAGCAAAATCAAACTTGCAATGCTGTTCTTTAACAAATGTGCACCCAAGTTTTATCTAAACCAAATTAGAACTAGCTTGCTTTAGAAGCTGAAAACAAGACCACTAATGTTAGAAGCATATATTTTCATTCAGTTGTTGATTGCATAGAAATCCTTAAACAACAGTTGTCTCTCACAGCCGAGGTTGAATATGGGAAGATTTGTAGGAGATGATTATACAATTAAATACAGCTAATTGAGTAGTACCATTGCTTCAGTAATGGTACTCTAACTGATGAATTATCTTAATATAAAACTTGCGCAGCAGTAGAGAGAGAAGTGTTAGGCCATTGTAGGGTATGGAACGCAAAGCCCAGCAGCAGTACTGAGATTTAACCACCTTTACTAAAACTGCTGTGGCAACCTCAAGTGCCCTAATTGCTTTCCTGCTAAGGACGTTGAAAATCACTTACTTTCTAACACCACTTCAGTATTTGAAATTAACTGGTACTTTCTGAGGGTTGTTTTCATTGTATCTGTTCCGTCATCAACTGCTGTATATAACCTGGGTGGGGAAACAGTAGTCAGTGGAGTGAGGACTAGAATGCTTACTGGCTGTGAACATGTGGTTGAAAAATAACTGAGGGGAAAACTTTGAAAGAGAACTACTGGGAGAGGGGGATTATAGGTCTGCTGCTGTTTACTTCCTTTTGTTGAACGAATTTAAATTGAAAAGACCTTAAGGCATCTCTTTTTCATTAGAAGGCAGCTGAAGAACCAGTTCCCTCTCCTAAACAAGAAGTGATGAACACAGTCTTGCAGAATTCTGATCTACTTCCAACAAGAGATCAAAAGGTAGTGAACTATATTTTTATGAAGGGAAGTACAAGCACTTTTTCATTTTATGTTGAAGACTTCAACTAATAATGTGATTAAACCAAGTTACTGGAAAATGTTGCTTTCAATACTAATAGACCCAGATTGCTTAGGACGAGGACAGTGTATGGATCCCTTCCGGTTGTATGCAGAAACAGTACAGAGTAACATAGACCAGTGAAATTACAGGGAACGAAGGGTGAAGCCCAAACGCAGTGGTCAGAACACGGTAAAAAGCTGCAAGTCTGAGAGAAGCTTTCTTACAAGGCGGCAGCTTCTCTCTACAGCTTCAGACTGCCTCAGCTTGGCATTTTGCAGAATATGCGAATACATCATACAGAATCATGTCATATAAGCTGGCTAAGATGGAACCACATTAGTATCCCCTTCATCTACTTTTCTCTTTTTCCCAGACACTGCTGGACTTGGAAGATGACTTGGATAACTTGGATCTGGAGGATATTGATACCACAGATATCAATCTGGACGAAGAGATCTTAGATGAGTGAACATACCTTTTTAGATGACCAAATTAATTACTCTAAACAAACCAATGAAGCTCTGTGGACTATGTGCTCCAAGTTAATTTGATTTTTATACTGCAAGTGGACCATGTACATGTTGAAAGAAGCATACACCCAGCAACTGTACAGAAAGATTCAGTTTCCAGTATGTTGAAATTCAAGATGTAGGCCTGTTCCAGTGCATACTAAAAATGTTTTCACTTATCAAGCAATTCAATAAACCCTTTTAAACATTCTATTCCTCAGTTCTCCATTTACTAGTAACTCTACTATTCTTAACCCAGCTTCAAAAGTGTGTATTGCAGATATTTGAAACAAGGGCATAGTAGCAAAGCATTAGTATTTTTACCTGATTTTTCTCAGCATATACACTTAGCTGTATGGCTACTTTTTCACTGTGCTATTTTACCTTGTATCAGTTAGTTGTGTCCAGACAGCACCTGTAGCTAAAACATCTAACAGAACAGTAACATGTCTTACAGGACAGATGTGGTGTTATACACATTCCCGAAATGAAGCTGTCCAGACCCTACACTTACTTCAATAAGTAAGATGAAGTGTGGGCAATTCTTTAGATTCAAGATGTAACAGTAAAGGTAATAAACTCAGGGTATGTTGTCACCTGACAACAAAAGTAATGATGAGTTCTGTTAAGTTCATTTACAGAACTTTTAAAAATAACAAGCTCCTGTAATGATTCCTGCATATTTTAGTAAAAAAATTTCTCTAGAACAGTTAGTTGTTTAAGGTATTTATTGTGGAATCCTGTACAGAGAACATTTATAAACGGAGTTAAAACTTATGATGTATGAATGTTTATTTCATGAAGCTGTAGAAGTAGCCATTGCTTCTTCATAAGCCTGGAGGGCCAGTTGAACATAGCCTTCTTTCTGTGATTCAGTTTTCACAAATACCTACAAACATGGCAGGAGAGAGATTAATGTACAATTAAGAGCATAGTTGCATAATGAGATTTCATCATTCCAGCAGCAGATAGGCCTACAACTGAAATCCTGGTGCAGCTATATAGAGTTTAAAAGAAAAAAAAAAAACCAAAACAAACCACCTCACCACACAAACCTGGCATGCACAACAGTTCTAGTTAAATAGCTGCTTCTTAAGGTGAGGAGAAATTTAGACTACTAAATAGGGTTCTGCTGTTTAAAAGCTTTCTCTTCTGTACTGAAGTAGCCTTAAAGTAAAAAAGCATACCTTGATGAGATCAACTCCTTGAAGCTTCCCTTCTTTAGCTTCTTTTGCTGATTGACATTCAGGATGAAGCATATGATAAAGTGTAATTAAACTTGTAGCATCATCCAGCCTAAACAAATAAAGGCCCATTTGTAGCAATTACTTTCTCTTAACGCTTAGAGTATTTAGAGAACGTGTACTTCGTGGTGCACTTCCCAGACCATGGGCTTTCATAAATTTCTGCTTTCACTGAGCATGCAGTCATTAGAACATACAGCTAAACAGCCATCCCATCATCTATTGCAATGGGAAGCTGTTCCTGAGAAGGAAGACCAGAAGCACGTGAACACCAAGGTGCACCAGGTAAGCTACATAAATTTATCCATACTGCAGTTTAAGCCTGATGTACTGTTCAGCAGTAATAAAGCTGAAATCACTGTAAAATACAATTAATTACTCAATAAGAAGTATTTGGCAGAACAACTGTGCCAAAAAGCAACTTTCTAACACTGACTACAGTAACTATCCTGTTTTACAGAAGTAATATTAGAAATGTGACACCTAGCCCTCAGCTGAATTTAAAACTGGAATGGGTGTTTTATGTAAATGTAAGCAGAAGCCAGAAGTGGGTGAGTGGCAGGTAAAGATGCTCTAAACTCTGGTAATTTAAATTGTCTAGATTTTTGAATTTTCCCTTCACCAATTTGATTCCAAAACTGGAACTTCTCTGTTCCTTATCCTTAGGTTTCAAAGTAAGATCTGACCACCTGTTGAAAGTTTCTAACTTCCAACAGTAGGAAATGAACAGCACCAGCACTCCAACTTAGAGTTCTAATTGTATAAATTTCTCCAAGCTCTAGTGACATTTTGAACAAGTAAATATTGTTTGCTTCAGGGAGTTTTGATTAAGCTTGGCAGCATAGATGATAGAAATCCATCCATTTAAAATGAATCTATCTGTTCCTAAGCTACCTAGGAATTGCTCTAAAACCCAGAGTGTGTCAATCTTAAAAGCCAAAATGGAGCTCAGTAGTATAGAATTGTTAGGCTTTAAGATCAGCACTGCCCAGAGCTGGAAGTGTACTGACAATTACATGGGAAACTAAAATAAGAACCTGACAACTACAAAAGCCTGATTTCTGCAGGAGCCTAGTTTAACACCCTACAACTTCATCAGACTGTAGTTGGTGCTTCCATTCAGCATCTAAATAGCTAAAAGTTACAGCTAGCATAAATTTCATGCAAGTGAAAACTCTTACACATCTTACAGAAATACTGTTTTTTATTTTCAAACAACAGAAAACAACAAGTACTATTAGTTTAGATAAGCAGAATTAACAAGGGACAAACACCACTTACAAGTCTCTGTGGATCATATCTATCAGCAAGCCATCTGTCTTCTTTCTGTTTACTAGATACCACACCATTCCTCCAAAGTGTCTCGTCGAACGGAGCAGATCATATTTGGCATGTTTCTCAATGTCATCATATGTCCGATGATGAACCTATACAGAGAAAAGGTTTGAGTTTCATTATCATAACAGGTGCTTGAAGACAGTTTCTCCCCTCCACCTCTCAGAGTTTTTAATCTATTTTCAGACCTCCCTAAAGTGCAGGAGTAACGCACA
Source organism: Cariama cristata (assembly GCF_000690535.1). NCBI lineage: Eukaryota > Metazoa > Chordata > Aves > Cariamiformes > Cariamidae > Cariama > Cariama cristata. Next base: position 19,526 of record NW_009632102.1, read on the forward strand.
GGCTCAACCTGCTACCTTAAAGCTTTATACATGTTGTAATTCAGGGTAAGACTGGAATAACCCCGTTCTCAGTTCTTAGCCACAGACAGCTTTATGTTAAGAGAAAGCTAAATACTAGCTACGTACTGAAAATCAGGGGAGGGAGGGACATAACCTCTGAACCTTCATTTCACTGCTGTCATATTGTAATCTATTCTTTAAGGATAAAAATGCTACAGCAAAGAGGTGGAATTTTACTTTGAAGAAAAGGTACTTGAAGAATTGACTAATAGAAGTTTTATTCTCAGTGATTTGAGAAATTATTACAGCTTAAAGAGAAGGAAACATTTTAGTAGCTAGTTACTAAATTTAAATATTTCAGTTAGAAGTATATTTTTGTACCTGGTCTTTGTCAAAAATAATACTCTGTATACAGTGCTCTCAGGTGCACTCCATCAGTTACTTAACTTCATCAGTTATCGACCTGGTCCTTTCAAATCCTAACACAGCAGTTAGCATGACTTCAGTAGTACAACACTGATTGTGGCCGCTTATGGACATTATCATCAACTCTGGTTTGATACCAAAACTACCTATATATAAACTAATTTTACACATCCGTAGTTCCTTCTATACTGTTGAAAATTACTTAAACAGAATCCTGTTTTACTTTTCTGAAAAAAAATAAAGCAAAACTCATCACAAGGATAACAGGTAATCTATATGAAGAAAAGAAGAACATCACTTTTGATCTCCAGATAATACTTATGGTTTACAACATGAGCCATAAAGTTCTTCACTGATACTTTTTTTTTAACTAGAAAAAAGAAAAGTGAACTCACTCTGATATAGTCAGGTGAATCTGGCTCAAACTGAGCAACGCACATATTAAGGATATCCTCATGACGGTCTTGCTGAAACACAGTCTAAAACAACAGTTCAAATTCAGAAATAGATTCTGTATCACACCACTCCAACTCTCCAAAATCAAAACAGGAGCCACATTTCTGTTCTGGGGAACACTTACAGTGAGTATCCCCTTAATCACAAGACAAAAATGGATAAAAGTACAGTAACTGCCTTGATGACATGAATACAATGTTTCTTGCTTTTTGTTCTGAAACACCACATCACATTTTCAGATGAAGCATACACTTTCATCAATGCATAACAATTAAATGTGGATTTCTAGTATGACAGAATATTTACACCCACCCAGGATTTACCTGGCCCTAACCTGGAACTTTATAAGTACATGCAAGGAGACTGGCTTATTCAGAGCTACTATTCAGTGCTACAAATAGCACACTTTTCACTATCGGAGCATAATTAAATAAAAAAGATCAGTTTTCATAAACCAGGAGGATCTTACCACAAGGTGTTCATCCTTGAATACCACTGGGGGAATAACTCTGCGCCCCTCTTTTGGGAAGAATATCTGTATCATTCTGTCTCGTTCTTCCCAGGTTGCTTTGCGCAATATACCATTTGGTTCTCTAACTACAATGAAACGTTCCTGAAAAGAAGGTAAAAAAAAAGAGCATTAGCTCCCAAAGTCTTCTCTTTTTGTAGCCAGAACCATTGTAAAAAAGATTCTTCTTTGGCAAAAAGATTCTTATTTGGCAAAGTCCTTAGTCTATACCTAAACTCACACTAATAGCAACAATCAAATAGAAAGTAGTATGTGCTAGATTCATTATATCTCCCTTGGTACCTGCTAATTAAGTGCTGCATTTGCACCTTGATTTTACCATATGACCTAACTGTACATGCGCCTACACTAGAAGCTACAGCTCTTTGAAGTTTAGACAGATAACATAACTAATACCTAGAAAAAGGAGTTAGCATTGCTGCTGGCCTGATTTTATGCATTTAATAACACATACTAAATTAAGAATGCAAGTGTTACTTTTTAAACTTTGTTCCAGACATAGGTGCTAGAATCAAATAAGGGCAAGTGCAAAACAAAAAATACAAGTATAACAATATACACAGATCTGTTCACAAGCATATTTGATTTAGGGCAGCAGACAGGGAAGTTTGTTAGGACAAGGAAGTCTTCAATACTAGCAGGTTCCTGGAGAGGGCTCTCAGATGGAGTAACAGATGGAAGACTTAGTACTTCATTTCACAGGATCAACACTACATGCATGTTTGAACCATGGAGACTTCTTAGAATCACAACTATTTGTTAAGAATTTTTCCAGCCTGTTATTACTGGTATTTCAGACAATCTAGATGTTTCATTATACAAAGAAATCTTTACCCCATACTTCACAATTCTTTTTGACAACTGTTTCTTTGCAGCTTCCCCATGAATTCATTTATCATTTACTCAGCTTTCCACCAAATCTTTGCAACTGTGAAGTAGCTCCATCTTTTGGTCTATGCAGAGTACTCAGTAATCCAATTCCACAGAAAGCTGCTAGGAAGTATGGAAGAACTCAGCACTTCTGGCATACCACATGCATCTGCTTTTAAAATAATTAACTAACTATCCCACAGCTTCTCTGCCCCATGCCTGCTTTTGAGCACTGGAATGTAATTTATCGTTATCAGTTAGAAGCAAACATTTACAAATATATGTCTTTGTACTGCCTTGTACCAGACTGAATTTATATCTCCTCAGCCTTTTTGCAAACCGCCTCAACTACATTTTATTAAAACCTAAAGCTTATTTTGAAATTAGGAATGAAAAGCTCTTAAAATAAATTAATACATTGTTACTTACACGATGTGGAACGGAGTAAGTTAAATCTGTAAACACATATTTTGTAGTTTCAGTTCCTTCAAGGAATTTGTCTTCTGCTAAGACATCATCTATAGGCTCTCGTTCATTCAAAACAGGGGGCATGATTAGTTTTTCTTTAGCTTCCTCAATGGCTTTTCTTGTGGCCTTGGGGGAAAAAAAAATAGTAGTTTAGTTTTACAATTAAAAAAAAAAATCACCCTCTTGGAAAGCTAACATACAATTTTGGGACAAATACTATCATTTAGAGAGAAATTTTTAATTTTTTTTTTTCTTCTTCTGCAGTTGAGAAGAAGAGACACTAATTCAGTCTCCAGGTAGATGAATCCTGTGTTGAGCAATATACCACTATTGTAACTTGGGCAGATTGCTGGCGGAAGTTCCAAAACTAAAATCTACATATGCTACTGCAAACACCAAGTTTATTTCAGGTATTTTCCCATGGTAAATTTCCCCCAAAGCACAAACCACAATGAACAGTTTATACATAGCTGTGATTGTGGCTACAGAAGAACAGGCTTAAGTTGGGCCCCTTCGTCATCGTGGGCCATGGTCAGACAACAGGGGGAAAAAAAAAGTAATCAAAGGATTCCCAGGACTATAATTTAAATATCAGATAAAACACACAATTAGGAAGCATAAGGGTAGGAGATAATAAAGAGAATCTGTCAATCAAGAAAAAGCATCCATTTCCTTCCACATTCCATAAAAATCGAGAAAAACTGGATAAATAAAACGGACTGTTTAAAGTGAAGAAATGCAGATTTACACCAATTTAGGAAATTACCCAAAACAAAGGAAAGAAACCAAAATGTTTTCAACAGCAGCATTAAAGGAAGCAGAAGCGTGGACTGTTACAGACTTTTTGCTAAAACCAAAACTTATTTCAAAAGGAAGCTGAGCAGCCTACCTCTTCCAGCTGAGCTTCTGTCATCAGCTTGTACCTGGGCGGTTTAAGCTCCTTTTTTACCGGCCTGAAAACCTTCTGCAGGTTGAGCCCTGTCATTTTGTAGAGCAGATTTTGGACCGCTTCATCCGCAAAGGCAGGCTTGGCGGCTCTCCCTTCTGCCGGAGGATTCACACGCTGTTAACCCGCTCGGCGGGCAAGCT
>NW_009632103.1:0-19130 GCF_000690535.1 Cariama cristata
GAGACCACGCCTTTCCCCGCTGCTCGGCGTGGGTGCGTGACCTGCCGCCTTTATCGCTGCTTCTCCTTCCGCAGAACCCGGACATCGCCATCACCGACAACGTGCTGCACTTCAGAGGTGGGGGCTCCGTCCTTCGGGGGGGTGGAGGTCTTCTGCAAGGCCACGTCTGCTGCCTGAGCCTGGCCCACTCGGGTGTGCGGTGTCCCGGGTGGTACCCACAGCCACGGGGGGGGCCCGGTCCCCATCCCTGTGCTGGGTGCCGGGCACGTCGGGATGCATCCTGACACCCAAACCCGTGTGTTCCAGCGCCCGTAAGGATAGCGGGCCGTATCTTATCTAATAAGAAAATTTGAATATCAGTGAAATTTCCATATGTCTTTGCTCTCCTGTTCCAACCGAACCCCGGAGATAACTCGCAGCAATTTTTCCTTTCAACAAAGCCCTTGTTTGTTATCCAACCTCCGCAGCGGGAAGGAGCGCTCGATTTGAAAGGTAAAGCAGCTCCCATCCCAAAAGATGGTTTTGTTTCAGCTGGGCGGCTGCACGCTGCCGCGCCGCGGAGCTGGTGCTGGTTGCCTTGTTGGGTACCGCTGAGGATGTGCTGTAGCCTCTTCTTCTTTGAGTTTTCTTATTTATTTGGTGGTTTTCTTTAAGATGCGTTGTCTAGGAAATGCTGCCTCCCTGGCGAGCCGGAGCCGGGGCCATTTGATAGGGTGCCGTCGCACATCGAGTTCGCTTCAGGATCAGTTTACGGCGTGGAAGGGTGGGATTTAAACTCAGCATGCAGGTTTTTGGGGCGCTTCTGGGGACAAGACCCACGGACGTGGGAAATGAGAGATGAACGGGACTCCCCACGTCATGCTCCTACGGACCCACCAGAGACCGGTCTCCCTGGGCGCTCGCTCATCGGTGCGGGGGATTTTCGGTTGGATTTGAGTTAGGCGTGAGCAGCCTTTTGAGCTCCTCTTTTGGGAATCTCACACGTTGCCTTCCTGCAGTCACGGACCCTTCTCCAGCACCGTGCAGAGTTGCAGCGGCTTTAGCTGCTGACTCCAGCGACTGCACCTCCGAGCAACGTTTTGGGCTATTTGTGTCTTCCCTGTTACCGTGCGGTTTCCTCTTGCCTCCCAGCAAGGCAGGGGGAAGCGCTGTGAATAACCCCTGAATATTTCTGCCTACGAAGCGCCCTTTGCAGGTGGGGTGTGCCCAGCTGGGTAGAGCCTTCACGCTGACCGTTCCTTCTTGTCTTCTAGCTCAGGGTCATGGTGCCAAAGGGGACAACATCTACGAATTTCAGATTGAGTTCCTAGAAGCGGTTGAGCCTAAGGTAGGTATTTTTTACTTTTCTAACTCTTGCAAAGAAAAAAAAACGTTTGAAAAACTTGAAAGGAAAATGGCTGTGTGTGAAGTCCGAAATAGAGCGTTTAGTTTTTCCTGGTGACTCTGTAACCGCTACAAACTAAAAGCGGTGTGTGGCAGTCCTCCGTCCCGGTGCTCAGCCGCTGTCCTGCCTTAGATGGAGTTTGCGTGGGTCAGCTTTCGTACAAACAGGGCCTTACGTGTATCAGTTGCTCAACAGGAGTTGCAAATTTTTTTTAAGGATTTAAAGCAGCAAAATAGTGGGAGAATCTGGCAATGTGTTGTCTGATGCAACCTTGACTGGAGAGCAGGGGAACACTGCTGCGAAGTGTCAGTGTGATGTTTCCTGGCTTCTTTTGCAGCCTGACAAAATAAAGTCGTGAACCGGTGCTTCTGGCTCGTGCAGATTTCTTAGGTTGCCAGTACCGAAACGCTGCGGCTCCTATTGCAAAAATCTTTTCTTAATTGCTGTTGTAGCCTGATAGGAGAGAGCTTGGCTGGAAGAGCAGCCCTTCTGCGTTACTCGCAGGGGGCTATAAAGTCTGTCTTTACCTCTCAAAGCTGTTAGGGGCACAGGAAAACTCTGGGCTCTGCTCCCAGTGCAGGATTTGTGCCGCTTATTTCTGGCTGCCTGTTGGGGATGGCTGCAGTCAGACTGGGAGCCACCCTTCACATCTGCTGCATCAACAAGGGAGGAGAGTGCTGGAGGGTGAATTTCTGGGGTCTGTCAGCAGGCAGGTTTCTTGTGTGGCTCCTACCAGGTATCGAGTGGCAGACGAGGAACATCCCTTGGTGCCAGGATCCAGTCACTAGTTTGTCATCTGTCCTGTAAAGCAGCAGCTGCCTGGTCCCAGTGTGGGGAGAGGTGCCCACCACCACCCGTGCTTGTCCCCGGTGCTGGCAGACAGGGGCTGTGCTGGGAGCCAGGCCTGGAAGGCAAACCCTCGCCTCTGCAGAGCAGCCTCCTTCCAAAAGTCAGGTCACTGTGAGTCACTGTGGCGGGGCTGGAGGAGAATCGACTCTGTGAAATCTGTGCAACTACAGATGGTCGGGATGAGGATGTATTGCAGTCCAGGGTTTTCTCTTTGAGCTTTGATGTGCACCATGAGTCCATCTTGCTGGTGCCAGGCTGGCCACCGACGAGAGATGGAGCTTCCAAGGGGCAAGGGCCAGGCGTTGGTAGCTGTAAATCACAGCTACAGCCTTCGGATGTCCCAGGAGCATCCAGACAGCCTTGACAACGCAGTGCTGGTCTAACATGCTCAGTTAAGAGCGCAGTTCTTGGCTCTTCTGCATCGGTTTCAGGTGGTAAGAGAGGCAGTCCCACGCAGAGCACCCTGGCGTAGGCTGGAGGTGCGGAGGGATGCGATGGTGGCAGTGAGGGTGGGCACCCGAGTTGACAACGCTGTGGGCTGTAAGGATGGAGAGGTTCTGGGCTGCCGTTGTGCAGAGCGTGGCCGCGGTGGAGAGGCCTCCTGGGGTGGCAATGACCACACTGCTGGCTCACCGTTGTCTCCAGGTGTTTCCTAAGGCTGTTAGCTCTTCTCACTGTAGCAGATGTCACATGGGGTCCCCTGGTTTGGACACGTACCTGTGGCTGATGGCAGTGTTATTTTTACCACTGGCTAGAGGAAGCGGGTGGCTCACAGCACTAAATGCGAGAAGGTCTAAAGCCAAGACCATGGGTTCTGCCTAGGAAGGCTAGCGCTAGGGTCTGTGCTAGTGCTTTGTGGTGGGATGCAATGGTGCTGTGCGGTACAGGCAGGCTTTCAAGCTGGTGGTTGAGTCCTATATCACAGCCATCACGGTTGCCATCTTCAACTGGCCTGGCCTTTGCTTCCATGCCGTGGCTTGGGCAGCAGAGAGACGCCTGTGCTGCAGCAGTCCATGTCATCCTTGCATCCTTGGTGGGGAGAGCTCGGGTATCAACTCAGCCTCAGCGCTGCTTTCTTAGGACTTTTGCTGATGTATGCTCTTGTGTCTGCCCTCAGCCTGTATGCAGGGTGACTCAAAGGCAGCTGAACATCACTGTGCAGAAGAAAGAGAGTAACTGGTGGGAGAGACTCACCAAGCAAGAGAAGCGCCCGCTCTTTCTAGCTCCTGACTTTGACCGCTGGTTAGATGAATCGGATGCTGAAATGGAACTGAAGGAGAAGGTCAGTCCTGTGGGCACACGTGGCTTGTGCTGCCAGCTACAAAGCAAGGATAGCTGTTCTCTCGCGCTTGAGCTGGAGTCTGGCATGCTAATTGTTAGCACTGTTTCATACAGAAATTGGTTAAACGGTTGAAATTGTAAGCAGGAATTCAGAAATAGGCATACTTCTGGCTAGAAAGAGCAGCAGCACGAATCTGAACTGGTGGCTGTGGGCTAGCTCAGCGCTGGTCCGGGTCTGCAGCCAAAGCCTTGCACCCCTTGCCCGACACCTTCACAGCCCCGTGTCCCGATCCACATGAAGATCATATCAATGTGCCATATGGAGCCCAGAGACGCCAGTCCTGGGCATTGCTTGTCTGGAAAGCAGGGATTTCTGAGGTGCTTTCCGGAGCCGCTGGGCTGGCCCTGACGGTGAATTCCCACCATCTGGTAAGCTCGAGGAGCTTACTGCAGCAGGGATGTGCAAGACCATCTTGGAAAAGACTTGAACAAACCGCATTTCTGCAAATCTGTTTTACAACAAACGCTGCCCTGTTCCCCTCCACAGCCGCCGAGCTTAGCGCAGAGGAGAAGGGGCTGCTGCAATGCCAGGAGCCAGAAAGCAGTGGTGAGGGCAGGCAGAGAGCCTGGGCTGGATGGTCTCGGTTCCCTTCAGGTCACTGGTGGATCATGAGATCTTTTAAGGAACAGCTCTAAGAAACAGTAATAACTCAGAATTTACACAAAAACCAGTAGGCTTTTTCAGCAAAAGCATCTAATTACTAGAGTAAAATACATAATGAAGGCAGGATAACTAGTTAACACCCTCTGGCTTTTACTGTACTATAATTTCTGGATGATGAATGTGCTGGTTTATGCAGGTGAAAATTTAAACCCTCTCGCAACCGGCTGCTTAGCTGAGTTTTAAACCCACTAGCTTTGCAGTAGTATAGTTAACAAATCACTTGCTAATTACAGTAACAGTCTTTAAAACCTTATCCTTCATCTTAAGGAAGAAGAAAAGATTAACAAAATGAAAATAGAATCCAGAGTCCCAAAAGACCGTAAGTAACCGTACCTTTTTAGGGTGCAAGGTGGGGTTTAGAAAGCTTCTGTCACTCTTACATGCGAGTCTCAACTCTTACGGAGCAATTTTGACTGGCTTGGTGCATCTTGGAGGGGGATCTTTGTATTGTGAGCTATTTAGAAATTTAATAAAAATGGACTGCAGTTTCCAAGGAATTTAAAAAATCTGACTAGCAAGAATTGAGCTCTAGCACATAATGGTAAAAGTAGGCAGAACCCCTAGTGCACACAGCAACCCTTTTATCGCAATCAATAGCTTCCCTTTTTCTTGTAAGCTTTATTCTCATACAAAGCCTGCAGCTGTACCCTTTGCAGAAGTGTTACCACTGTACTCTGCTCACCTGATGTATTTATTATTGATTGTAGCTTTCAAACACCTGAAGAAGGGATACTTAATCATGTATAATCTTGTACAGTTTTTGGGATTCTCTTGGATTTTTGTGAACATGACAGTACGACTGTTCATCTTAGGAAAAGGCAAGTAATAAGTGCTATTTTATTTACGTTCAGGATTTCGTTTTGGTTTTCAGTGTTGTTTTTAACACTTTCTGAATAGTGAAACCTGAAGGAAGACGTATTTAGGAAACAAAACCCTAAACGCATCACCGAAGCCCACAACAAAAGCCTCTCAAGAGCTATCACAGTGTCAAGGATAGGAAAATACTGTTCTCTTGTAAATCACAACTGCGTATTCTGATGAATGATACTTGTACTCTGCCAAGATTGCTTCTAAAGAAATCAGTTGGAGCAAAATGTTTCACTCGCTGCAATGTTAGTATTTTTGAAAATGAGCCGGGCAGAATATTTTGTTTTTGAAGCAAGAACAATTCATTCTGTTGAGGTACAGCGCTATCCCTTTTTTTGTAAAGTAATTACTGAAATGGCTCTTGATCCTTCTGTGTGTGCAACAGAGCACTTGAGCAGTGTTTCTGGCCTAACTGCTGCGCCTTCAAGATAAGGCCTATAAAGAAGTTACATAATTACGCATAATGTTTTTTGAAATGCAACTCGAATCCTGTTATTAAAAGCTATGCTGCTGCACCAGCTTCCTGAACCAGGAACTTAATTCCTTCTCTAAAATGGTTTCCCGTGTCTTACAGATTCCTTCTATGATACATTTCACACTGTTGCTGACATGATGTATTTCTGTCAGACCCTGGCATTAATGGAGATCATGAATTCACTAATAGGACTGGTCAGATCACCGCTGATACCTACTGTAATGCAGGTAATATTTTAAGATTCTTCTCCTTGCTCCCCCCCATATTTAAAGTAGATCTCTATTTTACGCAAGTGTTGAGACTCTCCTAAAATAAGTGATACAACCTGACTGGCGCTGGACTAGAGAATATATTATTCAAGAGGCAGGAATCCATGCTTCCCCGTCTTAGCTATGGCAGGCTGTCTTCTTCCGTCACCTAGGTAAGATACGTCAGGACAACAAAAGCAAGAAACAGCTGATGAAAAGTACATCATTTTGATTTGGTGCCAGTGCCCTTTTTATCCTGGTTGTGGTGGTTGTGCCTAAAAATGAGGACAGATGATTTAAGACTAAGTCCCTTGGATTGCACCTAAATACAGAGCAAAATGCGTGTTCATAAGAAGCTCGGCTGCAGGGTTAGTTATGTGCTCAGCACGTGTTTCAGGTGTGAAGAGTAGATATCCCGCGTGTTTTTGACAGCAGGGACGTGCTCTTTCTTTCGATGAAGAGTGTGACTGTTCCTTAATTTGTTTTTCTTAAACAGCTGTTCGGAAGAAACTTAATTTTGTTTGTTGTCCTCGGAAGCTTAGAGGAAATGCAGAGCAAACCTGTGGTGTTCTTCATGTTTTATTTCTGGAGTATCATTGAGCTGTTCAGGTTTGTGGGATTTTTTCTTCTAACAGATGTGTACGGAACAATGTGGTTGTTCCCAAGAACTCTTTAAAGATTTTGATCTTTGTACGTTTTGGAATTGTGGCACTAGTGCACTGGCCCCAGAGAGTAAAATCTCCTTTGGACACAGACTATCACAGCCTTCCTAGGTTGCTCCATCTGGCAAAAGCTGCGACAAAGCTGGAGCCCGCAAATCATACTGCCCTGAACCTGAGGAAACCGGTTGCTTTTTTCCTTGAGGGTTCTGTTTCTTTGAATTTCCATTGTTAAGTGAGCTGCACTATGCTCTGTTTCTCTTTCAAAAGAAGTATTTTGAAAGGTTTATTAGGCAAGCCAGGCAGTTACATTCATCCATATGGTCAGAATAATAGTGTTAGTTCTGTCAACTGCCAAATAAGGATGTGTCCATCGTGATCCATATGAACAATTTTTTGAATATTCTTATGAATATGTTGGCTATACAGCATATATACGCAAGACTAATTCTAGTAGCAGCTTCCATTTTAAATAGTGTCTGTTTCTTCTCACACTGAACGGTTTTAGGTATCCGTATTACATGCTTTCATGCATTGGTATTGAATGGAAACCACTAACCTGGCTCCGTTACACTGCCTGGATCCCTCTCTACCCTTTAGGAGCCTTGACAGAAGGTATGTCCAAAAAAGTTTAATGAACAACGAAGTCAAGGCTGGGCAAATAACTCAATTTTTTGTTTGGCTGCTGGACTGAAAAATAATAGAACAGATAAGTAGACCTTTGCTTTGAGCTGAACCAAATGTAAGCATTTTTGTCTCTCTTACTGAATCCAATCTTCTTTTTCAATTTGATGTGAAAAGAAGTCTTCCTTTTGGGGACTGGAGAGGAAATTAAAGGCACCGAAAGGTTACATGAACACACTGACCAAAACCACGCCGCAGTCCATGCAAGTGGCACAAGACGACAATGCTCGCTTGCCTGTGCTGACCCAAAGCGGTGTGTTTGCTTTTATCTGCTAGACCTCACTTGCTCAGCCTAGCTCGGGTTCCCACCAGCTTACAGATCTTGACATTATAAATGATTGCACAGGACAGGCAGGGGCCAATTCTTTCTCCGAGAGCAGCATGGCCTGTTCCGAGACGGGCATGGTGCTTCCCAGGTACGGCTCTGTTCCCTTTCTGCTTTGCGAGTGACTGCTCGGTGGAAGAAGCAGGCCCTTAGTCTTCTTGCTGTACCCCCTCAAGGGTGAGGGGCTTTACAGCGAAGTCTTCTGTCTTAACAGATCTGAATTATTTTTAATTTTTATTTATTTAAGAAGTACATCACTGCTCAGCTTCTAGCTGTAAGGCATGTGTTGTAATCGTAGCTGTCGGACGCGTTTCTATGAGCCAGGAGTAGGCTTGGGCATCACCCAACTCTAAGCAAAGGCAAGACTTTGCCTGTTTTGTTGCTGTGGGTATTTCTCCATGGTAAATACTGCAGGCACGGGCCCTGCAAGCTACAGTTGTGTATGAGAAAGGTGTCTCGCCAGGCAAGTTCGCTGTGCTTAGACTTTCATGGCCGAACTGCTGTACTGCCTACGCTACCTGCTTGCCATCATACTGCATGTTTAAAAAAAACAGCGTTAAAGTTGGTGTAATTAATGAGAGCTAGCAAACGAGAAGGGAAAATCCTGAAAAAGTTGGCGTGGGCTGGGCAATTGTATGTTTTGTCTGTGTTTAATAACGATGGTGGTCTTCTGCTTTCAGCCGTCTGTATCGTTCAGTCCATTCCAATCTTCAGTGAAACAGGGAAATTTAGTCTGGGATTGCCAAATCCACTGAATGTCACAATCCAGTTTTCATTTTTGCTTCAGATATACCTTATAGCCTTGTTTTTAGGTAAGATACTTAATTGTATTTCTCACTATTGAAATAAAAAGGCCGGTTTCCTCTGAATAAATGTATTTTTCAAAGAAAATTAAATTCCTGCATCTTGGGGATCATGGCAATACAAAATTGCTTGAGGTTAAGCATTATCCTTGTTGCTTGTTTATGTAAATTTGTCAGTGATGGAGGGGAACATGCCTACAATTAGCAGTGGTTAGCCCCCCAAGAAGGAGACCGTGGTAACAAGGTAGCAGCGTTATCTACTGATCACTTGGGTTAAAAGAATAATTTTCACTTGTATTTATAACCTCAGTATACTTAGTTTCACCTTTTACATGGTATTTGAGCTTTGGAATGATTTAGTGGAAATCTAAACATTATTTCAAATTAAAGCAATGTTTAACTAAACTGCATTATAATCAGTAATGCAACATGAAGTCATGTTTTTCCAGGGAACAGTATAGAAGGCTCTGTAAATAGTAGTGTATTTAAAGAAGAATGGTGCTCGATACATACTTGGTTTCTGGTGTTACATATTAAACATAAGTTAACTTTGTAGTGTGCACGTCCAGTATGTCTGGGTATCCGCAGCTCAGCAGAACCTAACCTAGAATTTTAAACTGAACTTTCACTAGATTTCTCTCTTTCAGAGACATGGCTTAAAGAATACCTTTAATCGAGTTTCACTGACATACCTGTTTGATCCTTCCCCAGCTCTACACAGCTGGTGTTGAACTTTTTAAAAGTGACAAACCAACCTTCTGAGCAGCCCGGTACCAAACAGCCTGTGCAGCACCTCCTGCCTTGCTCAGCAAGAGAAAACTTGTGTAATCTTTCAATGCTATACACACCCTTAAACCATCACTTTTCTGTGCGGTAGTTTGGTTGGTTGATTTTTGTTGTTGTTTGTTAAAATTTGGTACAGCCATGTAGTGTGAAAAAGATGCAATAATGTCCTACCTAAACACTTCATTCTTTTTCAGGGGTATTTGTAAACTTCCGTCATCTCTACAAGCAAAGGAAACAGCACCTGGGACCAAAGAAGAGAAAGATGAAGTAAAGGAGGACTGCAGTGCTTTCTTATCTAACTTATCTCAATGACAAGATAAGCTTCTAATTCTTACGGTTTTACCCACTGTAATGTAAAGAATTTTGTAAAATTGAATGATCACGCTAGATTTCATGATTTCTTAGTGAATTCAGGTAACATTCCCATATACTGTATTTTGTTCCCTTTCAATCATGTATGCATGGCATTTACCATTGAACAGTAACATTGAAACTTGTATCCTGTCAGCTACCACATTAGAAAGAAATCCTATTATCTGCATATAATATGCTTATAAACAGTGGAGCAGCACTAAATAGAAATAGTGTTTATATTTTAATTGGATATTTGCTCTTTCAGTATTGCATGCAGATAGGGCTTCTGATGTCGGGATATGCTATTAGCTGGCCCATGCTGTTTCTAGGGCGCATCTTGATGGCAGGAGGAGCGCAGTCAGAGACCGCTGTGAAGTGTTTGGCTGTTTATTAACCATTGGAGTAAACTTGCTCAGCACATACCCTCCCCTTTTTTCTTCTGCAGCATACTGATGCTGCAGAATTAAACCGAAGTTGCTAATGTGAATTTAAATGCTACTAACTTAGTCTGTTTCTAGCTTAGCCTTAACAGAATAAGAGCACTGCGTGGACCCTAGCAACACGTGTATTCCTGTAGCAACACCTCCTATCCAGTCACTAGGGAAAGGAAGCTGCGACTCCGTGTCATGGTCAGAAATGCTTTCCTGGTTGGTAATGCAAGCACTGAAATATAACAAAATAAGGAAACATAGGTACTAGCTTTCTCCTAGCATGTGAACCCCAACAGAATTCCATCCTACCCATGCAAAGGGAAAACGTGGAACTGTCACGGGAGACCGGGCTCCTCTGATCATTCCTGGCAGGGCTGTAGCTCCTGTATTTGTAGCCTTCAGAAAGGCAGTAAAGATTGCTTTTCTACTTAAACTTAGGGGTGCAGCGGAGAAGTTGGTGTATATGCTTTGTTGGCTGGCCCCTGGTGGGATAGAGTGGTGAGTCAAATAAATCGTGTATTATTTAAATGGCATATATCAAATCTCAGTAAAGGAGATCCCACGCAGTCCTCTGTGCTTGCTTTAAACAGCAACAACAACAACAAAAGAGAAGTTCCCTCACAGTCCAGGTCACCTACTCTCTCACCTGGAAAGCTTTGTTTCCATTGACTTTGTTTCAACATGCCCCTCTTCACACCTAGCCTCCCGCAGTTAGCTCCAGATCCCTCTGGCCTTCTTAATCCAGCTTAGAAAATGCACAAAAAGTTTGCTCCAAACTGTATCGTGTTTATGAACAGGTTACTACTTCGCAACTGCCACTGCCCCCAGGGCAAAGCAAAGCAACTCCAGTGATCCAGAACAGATACTGAAGTTGAGATTAGCTTAGTTGCCATGTTACTGTTTATCTTTTTCTACTGTAAAACAATATGAATCCTCCAGAAAATTATTTTCTGTATTAAAGGTAATAAACAGCTTACTGTGATATGGACCCAGTGATTATTACTGTAAAGGCAAGGAAATGGTGTTATAAGGAGATTTTAACAAAGAAGTGGTACAAGCTCCACGCTGCATTTCAAAATTGTGGTCTGTTGACAAGAGGCATGATACCACTTCTCTTTAGGGATGCTTGAGACTCCCACTCAAAGGAGAGTGCAGCTTATTTTACTCAGGAGAGTTGAGCATTATTTACACACATATTTCACTTAGCATACACTGTACCTATGTTTGAAGTATGTCAAAGGATTGAATTAGCTGAGTAATGGAACAGCAAAGATCACTTTCATACTTTAATTTCTCTACCGGGCATTTAAACTTCTGTTATGAAATCCATGTGTATTCATACATTGTATTTCTCAGTGAAATTGTGGTTCCTAGTGCAAGCTGTCATGGATCTTACACTACTGAATTTTAGTCCTTCAGAAAGAATGTGTTTCTATTAATAAAGATTTACAACCAAATTTTGCTTTAGTTTAGTTGTTTGTTCTTTCCCTGAATGCAAGAAGTTGTGTAATTTACTGTTTAACTCTTGAGATAAGCAGCTGAGAGCTGAGCCTTCACCAGGTCAATGTTTTAGCTGCTATGAAAATGGAACAAATCCAACTTAAATTTTCATGAAGAATTACTCTTTATTAATATTACATGAATAAAAAATGTCTCACAAGATTAAGTTACTTTCACAAGCATAAACACTGCAATGCAAGTGATAGCTCTCATTATGGCAGTACAGACTGGCTTTCAGGTCAGGCATAAAATTAGTGACAACACCCTGAAATTAGCTGTGTATCAGGTCTTGCACAGTGATTCTCACACGTTTTCTTTGGACTACTGAAGTCAGTGTATGAAATATAGTAGCTGCCTTTTAAGATACTTTTACCAGTGAGTTCAGTTATGTAGTAACTGCATTTTGGGAAGGCCAAAAGCCATAAGCAGTCTGCTGCCTATGATGGCATTTTCTTTCTCTCCTCACATGTATTGAATAAATTCCACCCATCATCCAACACAGCAATTGACTTTGGGACGCTTTCCACAGTTTCCAGGTCTGACTAAAGCCACCAAAAACTAGCTACATTTATTTAGAGAGCACTGATGCAGGTAAGGGACCCCATTTTGACAGGAAGTTCTCCAAACAGTAATTAAACAGGCCCTAGAAAGTAAACAGGACAAGAAAATTTGAACCATTTCAGTCTTCATCTATAGAAGTAACCAAAATGGAGACTTCACATTCTTTCAGTGCTACTACTGGAAAAGTCTGTCTGCAGCGGAGCAATGTTATGATCATAAGCAGCATACTCCGATGCTCCAGTACTTGCCACTTTAAGCTGCTGAGCAGCATGTGTGAGCTGAAACGCTGCATCAGGGTGAGCCGTGTCAGGAAGCAGGGTGCACTCCCGCTCCAGCATGTCTGCCACGCCTTTCAAGAGGTCCAAAAAGCCAAAGGCCAGAGCTGCCTTTCGTAAACGATTAAGTTCCTACAAAGAAAGAAAACTCCTTTTAAAGCCACTGTAAGCCTTTACATAAAACGTGGGTTTCTTACTTCTTTTTTTAAAGGCAAGCGATTATTCATTTAGAAGAAAATAACCTGAGTGATCAGTACAGCTGCTGGAATCCGAACAGCTGCTCGTGAGATAAAAAAAATGCTTCAGAGCTGAAGATGACAGCGGCACAACTAAACAGTTGGTTTTCCCTTGATCCCTTCCTATAAATCTTCCCTTCTCCCTTTTGTGCATTCAGCTATTGTACCTGTCTGTTTTGTCTGTGTCCCAGCTGGGGGTGGCCTCCAACTCAGGCTTCACTGACTGCTGTCTTGTACCACAGTGTCCAGCAGAACGTCTATATATTGATTTTTCTTCACTATAAACTGACAAGTGCTTATGTGCATTTAGGCAGAGTATTCATTCCTGAAGTTTCTGGGGGCTACAATAACCAACTGCTTCACCACTAAGCATGCAAGAGGAACAACAACAACCTCCAGCTACAGTCTAGATTATGGATTATTACGACGTGGCCAAATGTGCCCGGAATTTTGTCTTTCTCTGCTTCAGTTGTAGAAAAAACGAAGGAGACATTTTCAGCCTCAGAATGACCTCTGTGTTCCTATTCCTCTCTGATCCCTCAGTTTATTTCTGCCTGGACAACAGCATAAAATCTGCAAAGAAGTTCACCATGGAAGTAGCAGGGATCATGAGAGGCACTTGTAAACACGACACATCTATGCCACCTTGCCAGAGAACGTGGTGACAGAGAAACCAGACCCCCTTGTCTCACCTAAACTAGTCTGTAAAACAGACCCAGGATGTCTCCTTCTTTACAGAACCATGTATGTTTTTGCAGTGCCCTACAAGCCTGCACAGAACATACCACAGACAGTATGTGTTCCTCTGTCAAATGCACCACTATCACTATGGACCAAACTTGGGCTGGTCTGAAACGTTACTCACTTTATAGAAGGTTTGAGTTTTTTCAGGAAGTTTCCTTGCATTTCTCAAGATCTTCTGTACATCTGTCTGCAGAAAAGAAAAAAACCCTAAACTTGGCAACTGCTGGAGAAGCTGTAGAAAAAATCCTCAATTATTTATTGATAAATTATCCTGACTATTGACAAGACTGCAGCTCACAAAGGCTGAAACATAAACGGCAATTATACTAAATCCAATAAACTAAGCCAGATGCTACACTGGAGACACAGCTTTCATTAAACAAGCAATGCTTTCCAATTGCATTTTAATCATGACATTTTAAAGAGGCAGTGTTTATAAAAATGAAAGAAAAGCAATAAAGCAATTACATTAAACAGACAAGACACACACAGACTCCACTTTGCTGGTGAGATGGCTACTGCTGATCAAAGTAAAGCATCAAGTCCAAAACCTGTATCATTACCTGGAGGCCACTTGGTTTAATCCACACGGTAACATTCTGTGCGTAACTGCGCTTGTTCTTCGGTTGCAAAGGGAAAGGGCTCTTATTGTCATCCTCTCCGTAAGGATTTTCTTTTGCATCTGGGAGAAAAAAGAAAATAAACAGACTTAACAACTACAATTTGGCAAGGTCATTCACCCAACACTGAATGTGTAAGAGTTACTTAAATGAGCATGACCAGTACCTGAAATGGGTCCAAGCTGTGCCATCTTCCCTAGCCATGGAAGGGGCTCAGGACCAGGTTCAAAGAGTGACATCATGAGGTTTGATTTCTTCTTGCTATCAGCTTGTGAATAAAGCATTCCATACCACTCTGGCCTATTGAAAAGAGCAAATCCCAAAGGCTGAAAATCTTCTGCCCCTCTTTGCGTAGAATTCGCCTCCCTCCCACTGTGTAGAGGCTCACTATTTGCATTTTACACTGGCAGAAACATATCCGCAATTAAAAATCCACAGCTTTGTCTAGCAGTGCAGAGTTCTGTACAGAATACAGATATAAATAAGCATAATTTATAAATAAAGCATAAATGAGCAAAGTAAGAGATTTTTCAGGCAGACATCCAGCTCCATACCCCAACTGGACGACAGCCACCATGCCTTCCACTTTGAGGCTGCCATGTAATAAAACACAGAAGTTAGGGATTTTCCCGGCAATCTGATTAGCTGAATTCTCATCTTCGGTGTCATCTGTGATCCCAGGTCCCACCTCATCACCTTCTGGGGAAAGATAAAAGCAAAAAAGGGAAGATATAAGAATAAATTTAAACACGCTAGTTCCATTTCCGTGACACCACCCTGTATTTTCTGTCATGCAACAGTTAATTAATATTTTTGTAAAATAAACAGCTGCTAAATACACTGTTTGGGCAAAGTGGCACTATAATGTTATATAAATATTCCACTGCATCCTACTCACAAAACAGAATTACCAAAAAGCTGCAAGTAAAACCTCAGCTCTGAGGAAACTAGAAGTGAAATGAAATGACACCAAGAGTCTGGCAACAAATACATGTCTGCGTCTGAACCAAAAGCATCCTGAATTTCAAGTCCTCCTCTCCTACGCAATTTGTGGTCATTATGAGTAACCTACTATGTTTTAGCAGCTGGAATACAGCTGTGATTTAACTGTTAGTATCTTCTAAGGTGAAAGGTCTAGCAGGATAAAAGTGTCAATACAGAGATGAAAGCATATCTGGAGCTTTCATTCTTCTTTACTCAGAGAAATCTTGCTTTCTCTTTGCCCCGCTTCAAGGCCATGACAAAAGGAAAGGGGAAGTCCTTCTTATCACAGGCTGATGCACTCAAGTAGCTGCAAGTCAGTAATATGCTTAATCATCCTCGAGGCCTACACCAGTCATTTGTATAGGTACATATATACTTGGCACCAATGAGCAGCAATTAATGCTTAAGTACAACTGAGCAATCTAGTTGTGATTAAGATCAGATTTTTTGTAACAACAAATCATTCCATGAACCAATTAGATGCAGGCATTAAATATTCATCTTGCACCACATATTTCATGGCCCAGAACTATTTTTAGCTTTAAGTTTAGCATGTTCTATTAATAGTGATGCTGTAAGGACACTGTTCTCTCTATTAACTTTCTAAAGAACACAGCCTTCAAAAAAAGAAAGAGTTTGTGTTCAAGGTTTTAAATTTAATGTAAACACACAAACATGTCTTTAGAGACATCTGGCATTTTGATAAAGTATAAAACCTGTGCATCTAGTCTAAACCACTACAGACTTTACAAGGGAAGCTTAAAGCAGTTTGTGCTAAAACAAACAAAACTTGCTCACCTCTATTAAGCGCAATGGGCAGTACCAAGTGTCTGGACAAGACAGGAGGGCTAGAAATGTCAGCTATATCTACAAACCCAACAATTTCTAGATCTGTGGGGAGACAACAGGTTTAAGTCAGATTTGGAAATAGCTGAAATGCATTCAGAGTCAATTTAACATTACCACTTTTTACACCACTAAGTTTTCTGAAGCAGTGACTAGAGGTAGCACAACAGAGCCCCAACTTTGACTGGGGTGTCTCGGTGTTAATAAGATACAAACTTTCATATATAATACAATGACATGTAGTAATACATGATAATACAAGATGAGAACATAACTTTCAACACACACATACTGCTGTCCATGAACTGTGCTGCTAGACAAAGACAGAATTGTGCAGATTGTTTTTCACACTGTACACAATCTATTGCTGTTTTATAAAGTCAAAAGGAGAGAAAACAAAGCACTAAATCAAATGTACTAGCTTCAAACTGGCATGACAGAACCTGCAGGAATTCCTATCAACTCTCTGGCAGGGTTAGCCCCAATGGGGGGGCTGAGTTTGTGGTTCTTGAGTTTCATACAGCCACTGGAAGTTTAAATGCAGCTCCAAATCATAGAGAGTTGTGTGCATTTGCTGCTAAAGACTGAGGCAGCCACGTCCTTCATGCTCAGCCTCGTCCGATTCCACTTCTTGGCTGCAAGAAATGTCATATCAGGTTCATGTCTCTCAGCCATGTGCAGGTTTTGGGGTGTGGCTTTGGACTAGCCTTTGACCAGCTCTACACTGGCAGAAGCGCAGAGAGAACCTGCTTTGTAATCTCTTCTCTACACGGAGCATGGTGACACATGGTGTGCTCTAGCTAGGGACACAGGTCCATATGTGTATGGCACAAAGTGAAATTCAGCGCGTTTCCAACCCGTACTGCAGCTGGAATCGGGGAGCACAGTCTTCTCCTTGACAACCCAAGCAAAGGACCTGGGCCAAAGGCAACTCAATTGATTTTTCTCATAGTTGAACAATGAACACTCGATTAAAGCCATGGAGGAATTCAGGGGCTGAGCAAACCAAACGCTGCATTTTAACGCACACAGAACAAAATCTGCTTCATGCCAAATTCCCATCTTTGGAATGATAGGAGGAACTCTAAATGCAACACAAAGCCTCCCTCATCAAGACACACTGCATGCTCTTTTTCTTTGCTTTTGCTATTTTGGTACAGATGCACTCATTCCTATTTAAACAGTATGCAGCTACAGATAAGAAGTGCTCACACCCCAAATGAGAAGTGTTTTTTCTCTTCCAGATTTAAAAAAAACTCTAAACAAATCAAGGCAATCTTGGTGGCAGTAATTTATGGGTTGCAGTTCACTTCTTTGCAAAATCTTACCACTATTGTGTTCTTATTCACATGCAAGCTGTGCACGTTTTATTGATGGACTTAGAGAAAAAAAAGGAAGTCTACAGGACAGATCCAGGAAATGAAATTGCCAGTAGAGCTAGAAACTCACAAAAAAGAAAACATCTGAAAGGACACATGGGCATACGATCTAACCAAGTCACCCTCTTTGCACTTCCCAAATAGCGCAAAGCCAGCAGGAACTCCCATCAGCTCCCTTGCAGAGCTGGCCACGTCGGGGTGTCACCGAGGGTGCCAACTTTTAGCTCAAGAGCCACAGCACTCAACTGCCTGACTGGAAAGAACAACAAAACGCATGTGGCCAAATGCACTGCTGAGGCGTCAAGAGCAATTTTGATGCTACAGTTCAAACTTAATTCTTAAGGCAAAGCAGCGAAGTCCAGTGTGTTCTCTCCAAGAAGTGTACCCAGCCATTCGCAAGTCACAGACATGGGCTGTCTACAGACTACCTGTGGTTCATGGGTGCAGTGTCCGCTAATGGGAGAGCTGAGAAAGGTTTTCTTGGCACAGTTGTTTTGAAAAATAACTTAGTATTGGTAAGAAGTGTCAGGATGACAGACAAACTATAAAGACAGAGATTTCATATATCTCACCCTTTACTTGTGCTGCCTCACCAATTCTTTCTGACTCCACTCCTAGTGGATTCCTTGAAGACACCTCCAGAGAGATGCTAGTTTGTCTCACGTGATAATACAGGGTCTTTCTGATAACAGCAACTCCAATACAAAATGCAGCCCCTTCTCCAACACACCTCTCCTATCCTCCACAACGCTTATGAGGGTATTCAGGGAAAGCAGTCCGTGGCTGCCTTCCACAGCCCTTGCCCCTAGAAATTGGCACCCTGAGCTTTGAAAGTGCCTCTACCCTACTCCAGCTCTTTTACCAGGTACACATGGCTGAAACAGGATGATGTTCTTGTCCCCTGGTGCCACATATACCAAAAAATTACATAGTCAGTGACTGATCCTTACAGAGAGAAAGTGGATGAAACGGTAACTATACAGGATAAGAGGTGGTAGTGAAAAGGTAGAAATCAAATGGATTTAAGTAAAAAGCAATCAAAGATTTGTTACCTGTATTAATTGCTTTAGGGATGGGGTCTATTTCCTCATCTATAATGAAAGGTTCTGGTCTGGGAAATACTTGCACATCAGATGTCAAGTGGCCACACTTGAGAACAGCATGGAATGGTGTATAAGCCAGGTCTATTAGCTTTCTAGAACACGATCAGTTATTGTTAAGGAAAACATAATAAATACCAAATGAAAACAGTTTGTCTAAAGCACACTAAGCTCCCAAATCCCAAACTTTTTTTTTTACTACAGTTAGTTCAATAGTTCTAGCATTGCTACATTAGGAAACAAAGTAGCATATTATCACACTGATGGCAAACTAACAATAATTGTGGAAATTAGTATCTATCTGCCAATCATAAACAGATACTACGGTTTGGTTATACAATGATTAAAATAAATATTGACCTTAATCAGTGAAGGTCAAGATGAAAATACAGTTAATGAGATCATAAACTAAAAGAAAAAACGGTTAATTAGAATGCCCCATATCATCAGATTTCTTATTATATTTGTTTTCCTTCACAGATACTAACTGGAAACCTTCACAAAGGCATATTATCTACAAGTCTACTAACCCGAACATTGACTGTACATTCTTCAGGCAAAGGGGTCCATCAATGGTAAAAATTTGCCCTTCCCCGTTGTTTAAATCTATGAGCCGTTCCAGGCAGTCTAAGGAATCTGTGCTTTGAAGCTGTAAAAAACATAAAGTGAAACATTTTTGTTAAGTTTTCTTTTTACTCTCTTTTTATTAACCAGTATGTTTTCAGAAAATCTATACAACACAGCAAAAAGCATCTGATTGGATGCTATCATGATTTTTTGTTACCTTACTCATTTCTGAATAAACCAACATTCTTGGTCTCCCAGGAAATGTACTCCTTATGTTGCACTTCTATTAGACCAGATGCAGCATTTGGCCTAGTAACAAATAATCATAGAGCATCTCGAGTTGGAAGGGACCCATAAGGATCATCGAGACCAACTCCCAATACATTGCTTTACCATATTAGGTTCTGCTTTGAAAGAAGGTTCGAGCAACCAAAAATCCCAGAAGCTC
>NW_009632103.1:19152-24419 GCF_000690535.1 Cariama cristata
AGGAATGCCTCAACTAGTACAACATTTTATTGGTAATGCTAAGTTTCCAGCTCCTTCAGGATAATACAATTTTTAGAAGGGAATGTAGATATAATTATTTTTGAGAAGTTCTTAGAGAACGCTTGTGAAAGCACCTAAACTTATCAGCAATAGAAGATTTATTTTAAACATTTTCCCAGTTATTCTGATATGTAAACAATGCTTCAATCCATCAGCTTAATCCAGAGGACCATCCTTGCTAGAGACCTTGAAGCTGAAATATCTATTGCATGCCTAAGTAGAAAATCCTTCTGTGATGGACAGAAGAATATAGGTGACAAGTCAAAAGCAATGCTATTAATAAAACCTAATCTAAGGAACTTTAGTCTATATAGGCTTCTTTTTAAACATTTTTTATTCAACAGAATTCTAACTACTGTGAAGTTTTTTAAAGCTGGTATTGAGATTTTCAAAGGTACCTGAAGGGAAAGAAAACAGTCACCTTTCCTTCAAAACTAAGGGAAGTTGGTTTGAACACTGGCTTGGAGACTTTAGAGTTTTGCTCATTCACATTTCTACATAAAGCTATTGTTGTTTTAAGCCTTGAGCATCTTTGCAATAAAAGTCATTCATTCAAGAACTTAACTGTAGATTAAGAAAAGCCCCTAAAAGCATTCAATGTAATTAATGCAGTAAAGGTAACAATATAAACAGAGAAATAAAAATTGCATAATATCCCCCAGGGAGAAACTGACATGATTTACAAAGATTATGATAGTAATGCAATAGTAGTGGATAATAACAGTGCAATAATAAACTTAAAAAAAACATACTACAGTTACATTTCACCAAATAATGAACACTAAGCACCAGAATGTCAACTAAACTTCAAAACTGAGCACAAGAACATCAAAGTATGTTTTGTGCTGACCTGATCATTAGTTCAGAGAAGACCAATAATTATCCAAAGCAACAAAGAAGAAGGTATGTGTTAAAGACATCACCTCTTCAAGATTTGCCATGCACATGACATACAACTTGGATGGGAACGGGAAAGGCAGTGGAAACCGGTTGCTTTCACTTCGCTGGTTGTGAGTAGCTAGTGAGTGCCGTAGGGAGCCTCTGCCGATCCCCAAGCAGCCATCAGTGACAAGAACGACCTTGAGTGAAAGAGGATAGATTAGCATTTCCAAGACAAGACACGTTTCTATCTGCAGAGGGCAACTACATGCCAACACATTTTGGTAGCCTTCCTAGCAGCATGGACTTCTATACTGAAAATCCCTGCTCACACGAGGATTTCCTCCAGTGAGCTGGGGAAAGAATTGCGAGCAACAATTCCAGAAACAGGTACATAAATGAGAAATTGAAGATTTAACCCTTGCAATTTAAACTATGTGCATGGTAAATACATTTTGTTGTAATTAGACAATTGCACTAAAATTTAAATTTCATAGCCAGAAACACACCATGCTGTGCATAAACATGGCCATTTTTAAGTGTACACTAGAAGCACAGTGACAATACAGTCAAAAAAGCAGCCTGCTGCTGATGGACTCAAGAACTTCAGGTTTATTTTCAGATGGAAAATAAAGCCCATTTCCTCTGCAGAATCCGGAGGGCCACTCAACTTCCAGGAAAAGCCACAGAAGCCATACAAAAGTTAGTATTAATTACCCTAATTCTTTGCAAACAAATACAGCTGCAGTATGCACACATTTTGCACCAGAACTATTAAAGCAAAAATACGCATTTTTCCACTCAGTTGCACATGCAGTCATTCCTTGTGGAAACCTGCACAAATAGGTTACACTGAATAATGGAACAATTTACACTCAGCCGAGACCCAGTCATTTCCAGAGTAGTAAAATAGCTCTTTTGACACTGCACAGCAGCAACAGGCATTATTTTTGGCTGAGAGGTAAGGAAAATCAAATCCAATCGAAAGTCAATGTATATCTGCTACATCCAGATTTGTATTCTCTCTTCATCCTCAACCTCTCTCTTTTGCAGTCTCTTCAGTTACCATCTGAACCGTTGCTCGCCAGTGATGTTTTTCATTATTACAAGATTCTGCACAGCACAGAACCACAGAATCAATTAGGTCGGAAGAGACCTCTGGGATCAGAGTCCAACCTTTTTCCTAACATCACCACGTCAACTAGATCATGGCACTAAGTGCCACATCCAGTCTTTTCTTAAAAGTCTTAAAAGTACATTCCCCGCTGCCTTTCATCACCCCATCACCTGAAGTTCCAGTAAAATCAGCCAGGACACAAATGAGAGACCAAACTGTTGAGGTCTAATCTGTGCTTGGTTTTTACACCTTTCTAGTTCTTTGCTTTGAATGTCTGATTTTCCAAGGTGCCTTTTATCCTTGTTAAATTATGAAGCATTGCCTAACCTCTATCCTTTTTCTCCTTAAGGAATATCGCCTGAGACATCTTCCTAGCTCACTAAGCTGCAAAATTACTGAACTTAAATCCTAACCCAAAGACCAACAGGCTCTTAAGCGTCTCAGAAAACTGAGGGCTAAAAGCAGACTTTGCCATAAGAGGCAGCAAATTCAGAAGGCTGAATGCTGCAAGGGCTGAATGGAGTGTGTGAGCAGACGAATGCCAAATGACTCATTCGGGAAAGAAGACAGATCAAAACACACTCGGTGTAGTCCCATGCTGTTGCTTGAGACCTGGAACTGTTACAAGCCCTGGAAACCATCGGGTACTGGAGAAGAAAGGTTACTCTATGTGTGACTATACCCTTTCCAAACTGAGTGAAGCTCCTGGGACAGAAGATTGCATCCAGATCAAATGCCAAGCCTGCAAAATGGTACTCTTGCGTGAGATTTTATAACCCACTCCACTACAATAACACATAGGACAGGAAGCAGTCTAGTTTTTTGCTGCTGAATATTTTAATAAAGACCACCTTCTGTTCATATTCCAGATACATCCAAAATACTATTTCTTTGTCTTCCTGTAGCACCAGCGTGCCTCAGAGTATTCAAAGTTTACAAATTACATTTACATTTCCACCTGCAACTTACAAGGAGTACTAAGTATACCCTAGATCCTAAGAACAGCGAAATCAGTCGTACCTGGCAAGGAATTGCTGCACCCCAAACAATATTGCAAACCCCCAGCAACGCTGACTCTAAACAGGTTTTGTCATAATCATCCATGTTACTTAGAGCTTCCTGTAAAGACAAACATCATTGTCATTGCTGGGTGAAATATCACTATGAGGAAGCACAGAAAAGTTATTCACGGTTCTGTGGTAAGTCAGTGTGTTTGCTTTGCATTGTAACACAATGCAAAGTGCTATGTTCTTAGATATGACCTACAAAGTTAAAAAAAAAAAAGAAAGATATAAGAAATAATGAATGACATCATGAGACAACAATGACCGCTGACTTTGAAGGAACTATAATATTATAAACACAGCTCTTTGGGAGAAAAAAAGTCCTTTGCATGTTTCAAACAAACAGTAAAGTCAAAATCTGAAGCACTGTCTAACACGAAACATTTAGTTTAGAAAATCTTCCCAGATGTCAAGAGAAACTTTAACTTCTTAGAGATTCAGAAAGTAGGTCACATGGAGCTTGTCTCACAAAAACTCTTCGGCAGAGAGTGCAACAGAATCCAAAACTCATATCCACATCCTGTTTCTATAATCATAAACCAGCTTTTCTCTTTAAAGTGAAAAAGGTCACACTTAACACAGCATCTTAAGAAGGGTGTAGCTGCAAAACTAACATGCTAGAGGAGCTTGGCTGGATTCTGAGCTCTCAGAAATTCCTCAAATGAACTCTTAGGGAGGGGAAAATAAAGCAAAAAGAATGCACTGGCATTCATCTGCTAAAATGCAAACATAACAGAGAATATCTTTTAAAATCTGCCTGTCCCACAACCAACGAACCTAAAACATGGTGCCCTGTGACAATGACATTGTTTCTTCTTGATATTACATATGACAACCAGATATATTTGTAGAATTTTTACTGGCTTCAGAGACTTTCAGTGCCTTACTGCATTTGAATGAAATTTCCTTCTTAGACTTTCTCCTTTCCATTTTCTCCCCACTTTCCATCACATCTGCGAGGCCTAAAATCACTCTGTTCTCACTGTGCCTTGCTTCAACTGGACGTACTCTTAAAAGCACCTTCTCTCTACCAAATCACTTGACTCATGACCTTGCTAAATGGTCCTGTCTGCTGCATCATTTATCAAGGGCAAATCAACAACTACAAACAAAACCATGAACATCACAGAACCACTGGCATCTTTAAGAGCTTCATCAGGCAGCCCTTTCCTCCATCCCCACTTTTAAGTTAAATAACCACACTCCAGATGTCACCTGCGATTCGTGAAGCAGCAAAACATTTCAAATGCATTCATTTCACCTATCCTTAAAGTAAGGATAAAACACTCAATTCAAGGTGTTATGCACAGGCTGATATGAAATCACACGATTTCACAATGATTTGGAAACATGTGTGGGGTTTTGTTTGTTTGTTTTTAATGCTGACAGGTTACCATTTTTGTGTTTCACACACCCTACCTGGAGTGTGTTGTAATCTCTCGTAAAGGGCACCATCAGCTCCCAGAGCGACGAAAACACCACCAAGGCTGTGAACTCCAGCTTGTAGTTGGTCGCCATGTGCTCGAACAGCATGGTCAGGCCGTGGACAGCCAGGTGTTTCCGCTGGTACTCCTCGGAGCCCTCCACCGACACCGGCCGTGTCATGGAGAGCGACACGTCCATCACCACCACCGTCGGCATTATAAGTTGTTTCTCTCTGCTACCGTTGAGGAAAACAGTGATCCCCTGCAGGAAAGAGAAAGAAAAAGGCCACGTATGATTATCCAAGCTGCAGTTATGGAATGACACGTCTCGCCTTCTCACACTGATCCCACTGTGCGGCAGGGGAAACGACAATTACTCTTTTGCCCCTCAAAACGTGGGATTTAGCACAGATTAAGTCAACAGATCTGCTCCTGAACGACACACAACATACTCAACCGGCTGTAAAGGCCTGGAAACGGCGATCGCGGCCAGGGCTGAGCCTCAATGGGGGAAAGAGAGCAGCAGTGACACCCCGAGGGCCGAGGAGAGGCCCGGGGACGCCCAGTAGGGAGCCAGTCCTCCCTCTCAAGCCTTCCCCTTCTGCGGGGCCTCTCCCCCGAGCCTTCCCCCAGGGATAGCTCGGCGTGTTTCGGCAGGTGAGAGCGGAGTGAAGCGAGAGGGGGAAGGGAAATGGTGGCGCTCCCCTCCCGCCCGCCGTGCCG
>NW_009632104.1:0-11532 GCF_000690535.1 Cariama cristata
CCCCCAGCCTCCCTCGCAGTTATTGGCCGCGGTGCTGCCCGGGATGCCCGAGCCCCTTTTCGGCCTCTCGCCTCGCAGATTGTGCGGGAGGCAGTCTGCCTTTTAATCCAAGTCAGAAATGGACCAGGATACATCCTCAATGCAACTAACTGTTTCTAAAAAAAAGACCATCTGGTAATTGTCTTCCTTTAGATCTTCCCTTAATTATGCTTTTAATTAAAGATGGTTCAAGGCATTGGACCACATGAAGGGCAGTAATTACAAATTACATTACAAACCCAACAGATGTAGCTCTATCTGCTGGGAAAAAGGTACCGGAATAAAATTTGACTAAACTTTAGGATAAATTAATCCGCTGCCTTGAGAACAGAAGCACATTTTTTATTATGCAGACTCTAGCCAGGATTTAAGTTCTCTGTCATGATTGTTTTCATATTTCTTTGACATCTATTGATTTGGAGGCAGCTGCAAGGCTTTGTCACAAGAGAGAAGAGCAGTCACAATATATTAGCTTGATGGCATAACTCGAATATGAGTAGGAAGGATAGAAACATGACAGGGAGCCACGTGACCGAGTGATGGGTCTCCAACAAAATAAAGAAATTAATTTTTAATAAAAAGCTTTAAAAATACCACAGCTAGTGCAACAGTGAGGGGAACGACAGGACTTGTTAATTATTGAGCGTTGAAGCCTCTGAAATTTGCCCCTGAAAACTAGGAGGAGGACAGGCTTTTAATTCCCAGTTAGGAAAAAAAGTGGACAAAAGGCAGAAGGAGCAAACCCCCCTGCCCTGCCTGCGCTCGGCTGGAGCCCACTCTGCCCCGGCAGCCAGCCCTGGCCTGGGGACGCCGGGGAGCCCGGGCACCGCGGCAGGGCTCCCCTTCCGCACCAGGCGCTGGGAATGAGCATCCCGCTTTGCCCGTGGTCTGCTCAGAGGCAAAACTACAAAACCCCAGGTGGAGTTAATGTAAAGCCGCCTCGGCAAGCGGATGCAAAGCAATGCAGACCCGATAGCCTCTGTAATGAGGGAAGGCAGTACAGGCTCAAAGATTTCCAGAGGGAATATCGCCCTGCTAATCTGTGGTCACTGATGGCTCCGGATAAGCGACTTATAATGCATATTGCAGGGCCGCAGGAATACAGGCGTATGAACTCTTTTAAAATGACCTGGTTTGCAGGGGCTGGCTGGCACATCGAGAGGAGAGCAAGAAATTATGGGCGTAAGGGTTTATGAAATCCAGTTCTGGTTCAGTGGATAAAGACATCATTGACAATCAAGGGGTTGTTTTTAAGTCTACCTCCAGTTCAAAGTATGCGCCTCTCCTGCATTTTGCCAAAATCCTGTGCTAAATGTATAACTGGGAGCTCAAAGTATTTGAGCAGGTTTGGGCAAGGTAACAGAATTTCCCTGTCTGGGGGAGGCTGTTTGTTAAAAGCAGTCATTGAAGTCAAGCTGGATAGCGAGGACAGTGAGGATTCACATGTCAGACGCTCCATCAGACCATTAAAAAGAAATTAAGTTGGGACGTTTCGTCTTCCCCTCTCCCAACTCCACCTCTGTGGGAAAAGCACAACAAAAATCCGGCCAGCACCTTAACATGGGGGGTGAGGCTGTCTCCCCTTCAAGCCGCAACACGGTCTGCAACGCCTTCAGCATCTCTTGAAGGTGAAATTGGACACAGGAGGCTTTGGGGGCGAGGCTGCTCGGAGTTTCCCCTTTTTGCCTGCAATCACTTGCCCCCGCACCCCCTGAGACCTTACTGATGGAGGGAGCCGTGCATGGGCACCCCGAGTGCTCAGGATAATTGCATGTGGGGTCATGCCGTGGCTCTGGTTTCCCTCTCACAGACGTAGACACAAACCGTGATGCTCTTCCCATCCTGTCTCAGGCTTGATTTCCAGCATGCTGCTGCTTAGCTGAGCACGATGGGACCTGGCCCAGCTGCATTTTTCAGCCCCAGAAGATGCCACAGCACAAACCCAAGACAAATTAATGCACAGGCACAGCCCTTGCACACCCGGCCTCGGCCGTACGTTCACACTTTCACACACCCTCTGTTGATAGTGTCACATTTTTTTTCTTCTGAGGAGCGCTAGCCCCTGTGAGCGTCTAACCCGTTTTCTTACCAATTTCTGGATTTCATCTTGCGTGCAGTGGAGAAACACGATCAGATCCTTTTGCCTTCTCCGGACCCTCGTATCGGGAAGGTAGTTGTTTGGACAGACCTCTTAAATGCCTCTTAATCAGCCGACTCAGGGCTTCCAGTGATACTGTAATTTATGATTGCCAAGTGTCAGTAGGTATGGTCACACAGATACAACATGCGATACATTACAGCTCCTAGACTCATTTTGTTTTAAAACGAGCAAACGTAACACTCCTTTATTCGATCAAATTTTAGCCCTGTATTTTACTACAGTTTCCCGCTTTCTAAAAGTGACTCTGATGACAAAAGTCCATATCAGAAATGCAGAATAATTTCAGGTTTAAAAACAGTGTTACCATGAAAATTGCATATGCTATTCAGGAAAACCTATGTATATAATGCGACTGGTCAATATAAGATTATAGATCCTCCTGAAAAGCTCATACTGCTTATTTATATTTATATAGAAACTTTCCATATGTCTTTGCATATCAGCAAACAAAAACTTTTGCCCCAAATTGCAATAGTGCTTTTAGATCAGATACAACATAGAATATAGATCTATTTAAACTTATTTATATCCTATATTTATACCTATATATTTCTAGTCTAATTTATATTCCATATAGAATATAAATATATTTAAATTAACCCACATCTGAATATAGTT
Source organism: Cariama cristata (assembly GCF_000690535.1). Lineage (NCBI taxonomy): Eukaryota > Metazoa > Chordata > Aves > Cariamiformes > Cariamidae > Cariama > Cariama cristata. The sequence continues at coordinate 2,819 of NW_009632104.1, forward strand.
ATGTTCCATGTAGACTACACAGAAATAGAATCTAGGTTTCTATAATACTTCATTTCTCTGTGATTTGATTGCTCTGCCTATGGCCCTGTGTGTCGCCATTCAGAAAGGCTGCAATGTGTTACCGGACAAATGTTTCTCTGTGAAATACGTGAAAGACTACAGATGTTTCACTGATCTGCTGGGTAAATCTCAGGCTCTTTTTGGTGATGTGGTCTGTACTTGTTTACATAGCAAGTAAGTAAGTGAGGCGTGCTTTTCTTTGAGTTGCAACTCACCAGATACGAATTTAAAGCCATATACACAACTCTAGCTTTCACAGGTCTGATCCAAAGCTTGCTGATGTGACGGACAAATTCCCAGGTCCACGTGATACGGTCACTAGGCTGAAATCACAGCTCGCACAGTGCATGCTGGTGTTTATGTCAATAACTGAATACCGTAGCTTTTATTTCTGTTCTTCTTTCATTATCAATACTAAGCACATTTTTTTTTTCCTGTTACGGTCTAAAATTGAGATTTTCTTGAAAAATGAGAGTCCTTATAGCTATTTAATGCAGAGAATGTACAGTCTTATATATGAATTATGTGGTTCTGGGGATCTGCCCTGTATGTTGGGTAGGGATTGAAAGCAGATAGCAAACGAAGTATGGAGAGGAGTCTGCGTCTTTAACAGCGTATCTCACAGCCACGATCGCTATTCACGTGTGAATCGTATTTCATGCAGTAATGATGTTCCATAAACTAGCAGTTTCAGAGGTGTAGAGTAGATACAATAATGTCGCCCTTTTTCGGCACAGAAGAGCCTATTCCTTGGAGTTTCTCTGAGCTAAGTTGTCTGTGGAGGGTCATGAGTTGGGAACGTCCGCATGATTCACAGCGGCAAAACTTAGCTCTGCAGGTCAGACTAAGTGACCAGAAAATCTTCCTGTAAGGCTGTCATGCACTTTGGGAAGCTGTGTTTTTAAACATGTATGTAGATGGAATATAGTAATTTTTCTCCAGTTTTAAAGACGGATTGTCTCAGTAACACATCATCATAGCAAACAAAGGGTGAGAAAATACTCTCTCCAAGCAGAACAGAAGCCAATTTAACACTTCCAAAAAGCACTGACAATTACTTTCTTGGGCATAGCGATGTCACATTTTTAAGGTGCAATATTTGGGAGTTAGTCCCTGTTAGACATTTGTGTTAGTCATTGTATTTGGGCTATACCTTGCTCAGTGGTAGCAACTTCATCCGTAGCAGGTCAGATATTGCAGGCTTTACACGGAGACTGGAAAACTGCCCATTCTGCACCTCTGCCAGCATGTTCTTTGCAGTTAGATTTAGGAATAGACTACAATTTGGATAAAGAAAGACTATATATTGATACATTCATCGTAGAGTAAGTGGGGAAAGCTTGAAGCTGCTGCGGTATTTAGAATGACAAAAATAATCCCTGGGGACAATATCTGGGGTATTTGTGGGAATTCCTTCTAATTCCAGCATATATGTATCACATGGCTTTTCAGTGTAATACCCAAATACCTTGTCTATGTGTGTATTAGATCTTAAAGATTAGCTGAAATCTGAACATTTCTTCATACATTTTTACTTTTTCTGAGTAGTTTAAAATGGAGAAGTTTGAGGTGTTGTTAGGAACTTCTCCCTGCTTTCTTTAGCAAAGTATTCAGTTGTCCTTAGATAGCGAGTTGCAAACCATTTCTTGTAAACATTTGTATTGCATTGAAGTTCAGTTACATAAAACATTGTGTAAGCATGTACTTTTGGAGGACTCCGTGTGTGTGCGTGTGCCCATTCACACACCTATAGACATGACCGCTCAATTTTCTGGGTCTCTCGGAGAGAGAATCGCTCTTTTTGTTACAAGGACACGTTTATCTATATATAATCTGCTGTGGGGAAGTATTTCAAAGGGATAACACTACACATGCAAACTGCAGATAAAGATACCGCAGGACAGGAATTTTTCTGTATGTCCACTCTTACAAACAAGATTTACTGATTGGCACTGAGAGCCAAATGCTTCCTTTGCATCACCACATCACCAAACCCCATCAGGACTGGTACCTATGCTTGTACAATACAAATGGATTCCACAACAAGGCAAATTTGGGGCAAAGCAGGAACGTTTGCAAATATTGAAACTCTTCTCCTTTTCTTGTCTTAAAAAAGAAAAAGACGTTGGTCTGTCTGCAATTGTCTGGTTGTTAATTAGCAATGTGCACCACTGCTGGGTTTTGAAGGACCCTCACGTGGTCCTGAGCCTCCTCAGCTGGGCAGCAGCAGAGCACTCTCTGCTTACATTAACTTTTACACGGTTTCAAATCAGAAATCCAAAAGCCATGTATAGATTTGTCACAGTCCTTGGAGGACTGAGAATCCTAAAATCAATGACACTGATCTGTGTTTCTAGATGTCTCATCTGCAATAGATACTGTATTGATAGGTTGCTTCATTTTACTGAAGCATTTCAGATCACCACATGGGAAGGCACAATGAAACAGTAATTACTTTTTCTGGTGTGAAAAATACTTCTTAAGGAAGCCAAAGCCATGGCATTTGATGTGGCTTTAAATTGCTGCTACCTCCTACAACACGTCTGAGCACACATTTGATTACGGTATTGCTGTGCTACATATGTTTTTTGCAATAACAACCACACATTTCTGATTCAAGCACTGGGATGGAGAGACATATAGATGCATATACGTGTGTGTGTGTAGACAGGGAGACAGAGCCTTTCCTGGAGATGTACATTTCAAATATTTAATGCTGCTGTTTCACCACTGATTTCTCCAGCTACACATACTCAGCTAACACTAAATAGCATGATGTGAAAAATCCCATGAATAGTAAAATCAGCGGGACTATTAAAACTTTAAAAAAAAATCAGGACTGTAATATTTTATGATATATTTTATGAGCAGTAGGACTTCATATTACCAGTAATAATGGGGTTCTGGGGAGTAAGGGCATTGTGGCCTGGGTATAAATTCCTTTTTAGAACTGATATTGTTAAATACAAAGAGTTAGGGGATACAGAGCAGCGAGCAATTGCTGCGTACATCAAACAGAGATCTATATTGATCTAAATAATACGTGATTAATACTAACCGTGTCTGGCAGAAGTATGCATCATAGCCCAAAGCCAGATTAACACCTAGATGTGAAAACCAGAGACTAAAGCTTCATGGAGGAAAGCTTCGTCTCTCTGAGGCCGGTGGAAGTTTGGCCGTTGCCCTCCCCTTTCCCTGTCTGCTGCTCAGTGTTTTACTGCAGACATCACTTACTCGATCCACAATCTGCAGGTAAAAGGAAAGAGATATGACGCATACATTGCAAATTTTGCAGATTTTGCACTTGGATGTCCATGTTTTCCCGACAACAATGTGTTTTTCTAAGGGTTTTTTGTGAAGTCCCGCTATCCTGCATGATTTTTCTCTGAGTCACATTCCAAATTCCCCTATTGAAACAAAAATCTCCTCTTTACTGTCAGATTTTGACTAACAGCCATAGTATCCTCAGACGGTTGTTTCAAAAGCTGCTGTACAGTTTGTGCACACGCACGCAGCTTGCATTCGTGAATATGTGTGTGTCCCAGGCTCTTAAATTCATGCGGGTGCAACGGAGGCTCCGGCACATCAGTAAGTGTTGACATTCTTAGATAATACGAAATTTGCAGCAGATTTATCAGTGATATCTTTTTTCTTGTCTTCAGCTATGCCCTTGGCGATGTTTATTGCACATAGCCGTATTCTTTGCATATTTGGAGGAGTAAATTAAGCATCTATGTTACATGCGTGTCTCTTGGAGCCTATGCCTGAAGCAAGATTAAAAAAAGGATCTAAAATTAAGGGAGCGTTACATTTTCCCTAAAAACATATCCAAAGAATGAAGCTGATACAAATAGTATGCTTTATAGCAAAGAGGTACAACTAAATTCATTACTTTTAGATACCACTGTAGCCATTTCAGTTTGAATCAAACCAAACCACTGAAAAAAGCTGCGAAAAAGGGAGGAAGAATAGACATTAAGAGAGAGGAAAGTCTAATGAAAGGAAACCCAATATTGACAGATTATGTAGAGCAGAAGGAGATGGGGTAGAAAAACGCAGTCAAACACAGACAGAAATATGCTGTTTAGCAGGAGAGGGCAGCTACAGAAGCCAGCTCTGATTTGTGCCATTTGCCCTTCCCCTAAAAGGTAAGGCAAGCTCTCTTTAACGCAGAAAACTTTCCAGAGCCCTGAATCCTTGGGGGGGAAGGATGCAAAAGGAACAAATGCAGAGCCGTCAGAGAGCTCTAAGCCACGTACAGCCCCCGTGCCTGCACCCCGGGCTGGCACTTCTTCACGGGTCCCACAGATCCAGTTAGGTTTGGTTTGGCCATGAGGTGCTGCCTGCCCATCTCAACATGAGCGGGTGGGACGAACCCTGTAGCCATCTCCAACAGTGCAAGGGTGGCCCAGCCAGGCTTTAAGATAATTTCTTTGTAATTCGTCCCTGAAAGTTGGCTGGACTGTGGTGATGGTCCTTGAGAGGCACTTCTGCAGACCCTGCTCCTAAAAATATTATGTGTGTGCTTCTGCAAGGGATTTCACTGGGGTTCTGAGCTTCCTTGCTGTACGCAGAGTTAAGGCTCCACCTGAATTGCTGCAGGCTCATGGATATGTATCTTAATTATAAAGCGGCATCCATGGATGTAACTGATTTTTGGTTAAGAAAAATCTTTGCATATCACATCTAATGAATACGTGGTTACGGTAACAAAAGAGCAAAGCAACCCTTGCGTTACAGAGCTTAGCAATGAATTGGGCTCAGTTAGGTTCAACACTCTGTTTTGCAAATGACTTTTGTCTCGTGTTACATGAAACTATTTTATTTTACTGAGATGAGATACTTCAAAGTAATAAAGACTCTCCCAGTATCTGGCTTTTGCTTAATACTAGTAATTCATGTTGATAGTGTGCGTTCTACTTTTAACCACTGTTCAGCCATCTATAAATCAATCACCTGAGGAAACTTGTTGAGAAAATTGCAGAAATGCATTTTTGAGCACAAACCTCTCACTCAATAGAATGCTGAAGTTTTACTAAGTGGATTTTACCTCCAGGAATAAAACATCACACGCATTAATTTTGCACATTTTTAATTATATTTTATTGCCCAGCAAAGCATATCCACAAATATCCTCACGTATATAGAGAGCTGGTATCGCGGCAGAGCAGGTCTGCGCCTATGTCTGGAGGGGTCACTGAAAACGAGGCGTGCAAGTTTCCACACGGCAGGAGAATATTAACAGCAGTTTATATAGGCGACGTCAGTGCAGGTCAGATGTAGCAAAAAATGTCTTCCAGCTTGCACAGAAGTGGTAAAAATACAGAAAAATATTACGCAGACAGCAGCTGCTTTTCAAACATTAATGCCGTGGTCACAGTCATGTAATCATTTTGGAAGGCTCTTTAGCTATAGGTTCATAATATGGATTAAAAGGCAGAAAAATGCAGTGTTAAATAGCGCAGTCATACTCTCCCAAGTGCAAACCAAGGCATCAAATACCAGGAAAACACACTGTTACACTCCAGGTGTTTTTTTATCAAGGCAAGAAGGTGCTCGTAGATGTTCAGTGTCCGAGATCTGCTTGAAACCCTTGTGCCTGATTTTCAGAAGCTTTGTGCTCCTGGCCCTGGGATGGGGAGAGGCTCTGGATCAGACCCTGCATGAATGCTCCTGAAAGATCTTAAGCACAGGCAATTTTCATTTGCTATGAAAGCTTGACATATATATATATATATATATGTGTAAAGTGTAATGGAATAAAAGGAAAAGCCCAAATGCTGTCTCAAAATTGTAAAGCGATTTCCCATTTTCATTCATATCTGCAAAATATTATCGAAATATTAGCTGCATAGTGCAACAGGAAAGAGAATCAGTCTTGGAAGTTCTTCGACTCATGAATAATTTCCTCTGGCAAGAAGAAAACCTACCCATACCTCCAACTTTAGGAAGAGCAAATATACTCACAGAAATCCCCACTAGTCTCTGCCCTGAAGCCAGCTCCTTAACTTTAGCATCACTTTTATTTAAGTTTCTTACACTTCAGCAAAATGCAGCAGAGCTTGACAAATTCATTTTGCAAGAGAAAGTCTGCTACAACTTGTTTGCTTTCTGGGTTTGAAATAGGGATGCAGTGGAAAGCATTCCTAAAAAAAAAAAAAAAGAAGATTTTTTTTCACCACAGTTATGCTAAATTTTACAGGAACTGTGGCACACCATGGTCTACACCAGCAGATATTAGCATTAGTTAATAAACAGTGGTGTTAAAAATCCATGTATACGTTTTGGGTTCAGTTCAGTTATTTGGGTTACAGATTTTACCTTCTCAGGAAAACAAAAAGATTTCATTTTGCAAATAAGATTTTTTTGGAATGCAAAGTTACAATTAGTTTTTGAATAGCAAGAACTGATTATTAGAAAATAACGAATTCTGTCAGGACCTTGAAATGATAAGCATGCACTGAACTGGATCGCTCAGTTTAATCTGCAGTGTCTTTGACTTCACTAAGTAGGTCAGACTAACTGTGAGTACAGATGTCATAAGACAAGGTTAAAAATCCAAGCAAAAATATGGAAAACGTGTGATCCCCAAACTTTGCAACTCAATGAATACCAAAAAGCACTCAAACCCATTCTCAGGTAAGAAGTGGTATCCGCAGAAGATCTAACTACAATTTTCTTCTAAAGAAACAATTCAGAGACAGGCATTGGTGGCAGAGACCACCTAAGAAGAAATGAGATTATATATGGGTTCATTAGGACTTTGCCCTTATTTTGTGCAGGGGGTTACCTGCAGACAGTGGGATGGGTCAGGCAGGACAGACACGTGTCCGTGCAAGTCCCCGTCTTGAGCCACAGAACTGCACTTGAACAGCAGGAGCCATCTCAGCCATCTCTGGGAAAAGGCGCGTGGGGCTCGTCTCTGATTTGGGCTACCAAATGCTATGAGCAGCTTCACAGAAAATGACTTATTGCATTGGTGCCGCACAAAAATACCTCCAGTTTATATTGTGCCTGCCCTCAGGAGTCTGGGATCATGGTAGCCGAAATGGGGTCTGGGGTGCCAGGCAGCACTGGGGATGTGCCCAGCCTGGGAGACTGTGGGGTTTGCACCCCAGCCTCGTGGCGCTGCCCACTGCAGGGACAAGGTGTGACCAGGGTAGGCGCGCCCCGAGATGTGACCAAGGATGGCATGTGCTGTGATGTGACCCAACCTGGCATGTCCCGAGATGTGACGCATGCTGGCGTGTGCCGTGACGCAGTTGAGTGCAGCAACTGCCCAGGGGCAGGGTTGGGGCCAGGGGGGGGCAAGGGGGATACCTGAGTCACGGAGGTGTCACTGGGTCCTCTCGGTCTGCTGGAACCAGCAGGGACAGGCGTGCAGCCCGGGAACTGCCCTTTCCCCAGGAATTCCCGGGTATCGCTGGGCACTGCTGCGAGGCAGCATCCGGGCAGGCAGCACCAGCCTTGGCTATCTGGAGAGGTCCGCGACTGGGGGAGAAGCATGTGGTTCCAGGAATTAGTACATACAAATAATTCATAAGGAGACAGACCATGAGGGTGCTGATTCAAACTCGCAGAGGGTCTGGGCAGGGAGAAACGGGCCCAAGGACACAAGGCTGTCTGGACCAGCCATGGAGGCCGCTGGCCCTGCTGCCCTGTCTTGCCTTCTGAAATGGTTTGTCAGTGCCCCATGGAAAGACTATAAAGACAACACATTTAAGGGTTCCCTCTGTCTCCTACTTTTTGAGGTTTCCTCCCCAGTCAGATGGACTGGAAATGTACCTCCAAAGAAAAACTGAGCTGCTCAGAGGAGAGTCTGGCCCTGACAGCCAGACCACAAACAGCTGCATGTACCACCCGGCTCCTGAAAACCCACCAGAGCCAGGGGCACCAGCAGCTCGGGAAGAGGCTGGGGTTTGTGCTGGAGCACTACCCTGTGCTAGAAGCATCCCGGTGCTTCAGGGGAATTCCTCAAACTTTCACCTTCCTGCACTAGAGGCAGGGGAGATGTGCGAGATGCTGACATGGGATGCTGTTGTGGGACGCTGACATGTAGTGAGGGAGCTGGGATGCATCCTGCCCACGTAGTGCCACACGCTGAGGCTGGCCACTGCTCCCTGAGGCTGGAGGAGGAAGGATGCCCCAAACTGGGACGGACCCTGCAGTATAATCCTGCAATGTCATGGCTGCAGATGGGCGTCATGGGCTGGGTGCTGGCAGCAGCAAGCCTTTCCCAGGGCCTAGCTGTGCCCGATCCTCCGCCATGAGCCAGGTTTCGTCTGTGGCTGTGGCGAGAGCCGGCGCGAGTCCAGGACGCCCGGGCTGTCACCCTGGTTCGTTCTCGCTGCAGCGCTCGCTGCCGCCTGCCAAGTGAGCGGCACAGGGGAGACAGCGGATAATGCGCTGTATTGTGCTCTCCCAGCACCTTTTTCTCTTCCACAATCTAACCATTGTGCGCTTTTTATCGCGATTAAACTCCAGATGAACATCAAAGGGAAAGAAGTTCATCAAAACAGGAATGAAACAAAAGGCTTTTAAAGCGTGATTATCGTGCACCAAGCAATGCTTTTCAAAGGCGGAAAAGTTCATGTTAAATATAGACTACCTTACTGGCCCTGCTTTAATGGCGAGAGCACCCAGGCAGTCCTCAG
>NW_009632104.1:11609-41696 GCF_000690535.1 Cariama cristata
GGTGCGGGAGGTGGCCGAGGCGATGGGTGGCAAGGGAACAGCCAGCAACGGCCTGGGAAAGCACATGCTTTATTCATACAAGTGAGTGGCACTTTTCTGCTCAAAATATAAATACTGAATGTTTTTTTCCTAATGAAGTGCTCTCTAATGATAGTTGGGAGGCTTTGCTTTTCCCCAGGAATAAACGCTGGGAACTCAAATAACCAGGAATAGTTTTGCAATTTACAATCGTGTTTATAAGCTATAAACTGTGTAAAATGTACTGGCCGCTAGAGAATTTTAAAATCCAGTTTCAGCTCATGCACAAGCTCTTTCTTTTTATAAAAAAGCAATAAGAGACCTAGTGGGAGATGGGGCGAGGGAAGGGCTGGTTATGCGATTAGCACTTCTTGCCCGGGGAAGGCAGAGCGGGTCTCCTTAGGAAGATGTCCATTAGCTAAGGTCTTGTTCCAAGAACGAGCCCGAGGTCTACTCCAAAGACTCTAACATTTGGGACAAAAAAACAGTCGGTGATTTCAATGGGATTTTAAACTCACAAAAAAAAAATTTATTACTTACTTACTTGATTACTTACTTTTTTCCCTTAAATGAGAAGGCCTTTTTGTTAAGACAAGTTGACTGCTTCTCATTTTCCATTCAATAATTGCTCCAGTGAAAGCATAACGAAGTAGAGCAGAAGCTGAGAAATGTTTCAGCCCTCAGTGAAGAAGGTGAATAAAACTCATAATCTCGGAGACAATAAAGGATTTTTTTCAAATATCTGTGGAGAAATACATTGTTTATCAATTTGGAGAGCCAGATCATGGGAAAAAAAAGAAAATGTCCCCTATTTACCATCCTTGCAATCACCAAGCATGCCAAACTCCCATTGAGGTGATTCTCATTTTGTGTCAGAGAGACAGCACGTGGCACAAAGTAATTTTCGTTCTCAACTCTAGGTAAAAAGTTTGTTATCATGGGCTTACACGGGGATCAATTTATTTAACCTAAAAGTAGAAGCCTGAGGATAATAGGCTGTAAGGTCTGTTTTGGGGAGTAGTACAGGCCACTCTCTCTGTTAAACCTATAAAGCGAAAGGCTTTTGTAGACAGAGTGAGCTCATTTGTTTAGTTAAAACAACACCTCTACTATTAGTAGCCAGAAAAACTGAAAGCAGCAACTACAAATAAAAATCAGAGATGGAAAAAAGCATCTTAAAGTCTTGCAATATCAAAGCCAGCCATGCCCCCTCCACTAGCTTATTTTTAAAAGTGACCCATGAGGGAATATATGCACTGAAGAAATCCACAGGCTGAGGGTGTTACGTGGTGTGAAGCAGACAAAGAGGATATTTTTTGTAAGTCCATATAAAGCTGAACACAAAGATAATCCGCAGCTACAGAAATCCTGCAGGTCACTACAAAAACCCCAAGAAAGCCTCTGCAAGAAGGGGTAAACAATTAACACAAATTTTAAATCTATGCACTGTCACCTTAATAGCCAGTGAAGTCAGCTAAGACGGGTGTAATATGATGAGACAGTTTAATTCTTGTTATGACATTAGCTGCAGACTTTTACAACAGCTGAAAATGCTGGAGTGAGAAGAGTTTCCAATTATCACTGAGCTACGATACACAACCCTGGATTAGACCGAGGCATGAACGAGGGCTCCTCAGCCTGACAAGCAACACGGAGCAAAACCTGCAGAAGTTTCCCAAATCCAATGAAGATATTTTCCCTTCTCTCTTCTTGCTGATATGCTTCTGAAAAGGTTTATTTCAGATAAAATAAGGCCATTTTTGAGAGCCTAGCAGTGAAACCAGCTCCCAAGCTGTGTGTGATACAGTATTATGTATCATAAATCCGTACATCTGGGAGGTGAACTGAACCAATCTGAAGCGATTCTGTTTTCCCAGCATTAAGCTTTAAAAAATTAAAAGTCAGCCAGGCTTGAAGGCAGATAGACAGGTAATAAGCCATGACAGCACTTCACGGGAATCCGCAGGAATAGGCAAGTAGGTCTGGGTGTCAGCCATATAAATATGATCATCAGACCCAAAGCTCCGAATAATACCGCCAAGTGTGAGCATGTCAATATTAAAGGCAAGCGGGTTGTGAACAGGAGCCCGAGGGAGCAGCAAGTTGAGCCCCCTGCCCCCAGGGAGGCTGCGCCCCTTCCCCAGCGAGGGGCTAAGCCAGTCTGAAAATGTCGATCCCCAACCCGGGAACGGGCTGTAATTCACGTGCCGGTGGGAAAGCTCTCCTTCTGGGTAACACAGAGCTGTGCTCCCTGATGGGGGATTTTTTTTTCATGTTTTGGGATGGTTTTGTCTCAGTTTTATTTCACAGCTTGTTTTTGATCTCTTTTTGTTTTTTTTTTAAACCTCGCAAAAACCACACTCCTCCTGGACCCTGTGTACGGAGAAGGATTTATCACGCCAAACCATGCACCTCCTTCACGGCTTTTGTCAGTCTCTTGGGGGAAATGCAAACATGGGAGGCTTGAAATAGTGACTCTTTAATCCAAAGATGGCCCATTTTGCATTGCTTATGTCACATTGCTCTGCCTTTTGTTAATATTGCTTTTGGAAAAATGGGTCACTGTTTCCTTTTCAGATCATAAAGAGAGAAATCATTTTGTCAGGTCTCCTCCTGCACAGTGCTTCTGAGTTTCCTCCATGTTATTTTCCGTAGCTGAGAATATAGGGTTTAGAGAGGAGAAAAGTGGCCTGGTAAGAAGACAACTGGGGAAAGCCCCACCCTGAGCTGGAAAAGGTCTTCACTGGGAAGTAAGTGATAATTCACTAAAATAGCTTTTCCACTCTAATGAAAGCCCTGTGAGTGCTCCAGTCACTGATTACATCCCAGAAGTGCCCCCCTTGCCCTGGGTTGGATAAAGCCTTTGCTGAAAAGTAAGTCATCTCTCTAAAATGCCTTTTCCCACTTTTTTAAAAGCCCCGTGAGTGCTCGCAGGAGTCACCTCGGGTGGCTTGGCCCGCAGAGAGCAGCAAGGGTCCTGCTGCCGGGGGGGCTGTCTGACAGCAGGCAAGGAAAAAGAGGATGTCAGAGAGGGAGAAAAGCTGAAACTCCACTCAAACCCCTCAAATCCTAGCAGGGGAGACCTGTCTGAAGTCAGTCCTTGTTTTCTACTTTTCAGTTGTCTTTATTTGGCAACTCATTTTTAAAAAGGTTGACTTGAGAAGCGGCTGTGTCACACAGTACCTTATTCTGCATGATAAGGTAAAACAATTTCTCATTAAAATGGTTGGCTTTCGACCTCCTCCCCTCCCTGGTGAATGAATAAATAAATAAATATGCTTGGATATGTCCTGGATATGCTCTCCTTGCTATTTGCAAATCAGAAAGGAAAACTTTGGGTCTGGCATGCACCGCTCCAGGGGCCAAGGGGCAGCTGAGGGGTGGCCGAGGGGTGGCTGAGGGGTGGCCGAGGGGTGGTCGAGGGGCATCTGTCCCTTTGCAGGTGCCCCGTGTCCTGCAAAACACTCCTTACCTGCTTGGCTCTGCACTCAGCCCCTTCGCACGCCGTTTCCCTACCCTGGTGCAGCCCGCCAATCTCTCAGTTCAGGATGTCACTTGCTGTCTGTTCCTCTCCCAGAAATTCACCTCCAGCTTTTTTATTTCGCGATGCCAAATTCCTGGAGTGAAAAGGGGCTTTCATGCCTTTATATGGAATTGCAAACCTGTATTAAGCCTCAAAAGATGTTTTTATCAAAAAATCTCGACAGCTGCCAACTTCCCCAAATCCCAAACTATCATTACGCATTTAGTCTTAGACAGGGGATTTTTCTGGATCTTCCCTCCTGACCCAATGATAAAGCCAAGTTGGTTTGAGATTGAAGATTCATTTATCTCTCCTTGGCAATTATCTCTATTACTGCCCACAATCCTTCCCAATCTTTTTAAACAACATCCTGCTATTAAAGCCACTTGGCAAGCATTTAAAGCCCTGGGATAAGTTAACCATGCACAAAATATCCCACTTGGGGAAAGATCCAGCTATAAAAATAAATGGTTTACGTTCCGAAGGCCATGGTTCAGGATGGGTATTCTTCATTTGTGAAGAGAGGTCATCATTGCTGACAATAAAATTATGTAGGACCTGATCCTCCCCCACTGAGCTCAATAGCAAAATCCCTCCTGATTTCAATGGTGTTTTCCGGGGTCAGTCGCCAGGAAAGCCGACATTCCACAAAGTTGCTGAAAATCTATAATTGGATATATTAAGAGGGCTTTCAGAGATGTCAGATTTGAAGGCTTAGTGTAAACCGTGCTGCAAAGGGGATCATTTGGTATAACTGAATCAATAAAGCTTTTTTTTTAACATTACTTTTCTACTTGATCTCTGATGATGGAAAAGCTAAGCTCTGGAGACTCACCATCGGCACGGAGGAGGTGCCAGGAGCCCGACCAGAGGGTGAGCCACTGCCTGGTGGGAAAGATCCCGCCAGGTGACCTGGTGGAAGCTGCTGATATGAGGGGTGTGATCCTGCAAGAGTTTGATCCGGTGGCTTTGCTTATACTGTGGAGGTAACTCGTGCGTGTAAGTACTGGAATACCGAGCCCTTCTTTTCATGGGGTTGCTGGTCTCCTGTCACAACACATCTCTTTGGCAGATATGATTGAGAGTTTTGATGAATTTTGCCATGCCTTACATGTCTATATTTAGTAAAATGAAGCTTAGTTTGTATCTTTGGAACAAGAGATGGATTTATCCCCCAAATGCATTTTTTTTAACTCATGGGCTGTACTTCAAAGTGTTCTTTAACGCCACTTTGAAAATGCTTACTGGTAGCTCTTTAGGAACTGGAAATCTTCCATTTCTACTTACATGGTGCTTTTCTGGCTGACGAGCATCATTTTCCCTTCGGTTCTCAGGCGGAGGAAGGGCCGCTTGGGAGGGCAGCCTCACGGAGATGGGCACCGATGCACCCGAGGGGCTCCCCTGTCACAGGACCCCAGGACAGGGACACCAGTGTGGGGTTTGCTCCAGGTTGCTTCACCCTTGCAGCAGCCTGATTTGTAAATGGGTGCGGGTCAGCTCCCCTCCAGCACCCCCATGCCATGTGCCCCAGTTGTACGGGTGGGGATAGGGAAGCACACACAGATCCCTCGGATGATGCTACCATCGCTGCCATCGGGATCCGCCGCAGGTCCCCTCTGTGGCTAAATCAGGTCCCCTCTGTCGTTCAGTCACACTTTCCTGTCATAAAAACATGTCAGTGAAGCAGCCCTCCGTGGGGCCACAGTCACAAAACTTGGTCCTCGTTCCTAGAGAGCTTGATTTTTTTTTTTTCCCCTTTCCTTTTCAGTGAAAGCTGAAATTCAGCAGAAGCTGATGAGACCACCATGGAGAAATGCTGGGTCACTGCACTGGCTAGTACCAGCTTGATCTGGCTCCGACTCCGGGATGTGCAGCCTACAGACACAGTAATGAAAAGAAATATTCTGAAAAGGATGAGTCAGCTGGAGGCCAGTGGGGAGAGCGTGCGGGATCTGACCGGAATTTAAAAAGTTATGAGGCTACATGTTGTTTTGAGTCCTGCCAGCGGAGAAATTCATACATGCAAAATGCTTTGTCATCTGGTGTAACGACGTTATTTTGCTGATTAGCTGGTAAACTCTTTTCAAAAGGTTTTTAGACAATAGTAAGTTCAAGAAATAGAAAAACTTCTGGCTGACACCACCGCTAAGGGTATGCTTTACACGTTATTGCGAACTGCCTTCCCAGAAGCCCACCAGACTGTTGAACAGCTGTGAATTTGTTCTCTTACCATGTATTAGATGACTTATCCATTGAAACAGTTGAGGTAGCTTCACTTTATTTCCCTGCTGTAAGTACATCTATGCTGATGTGTGCTGCAGGTACCCCCACACTCATAGTGCAAACCGTATTTCTGCGCCTGATTTTTGTACACTTGCACCGATTGGGACAACAGCAGTTTGGTGTGAAGCTTCTTTGCTCACTCCTCCAGCCGGGTACCAACACGTCCTTCCTGCCTTCACTGGAAAGCAGTGCCCAGCATTTGGACAATCTGCAAGACAGATAACTTCCAAAGATTTGAGGTTTTGACTGTAAAGCTCTTTAAATAAATGACATTTATTTGTTGTGTGAAAAGATGTACTTTCCATTCCCTCTTTATAGAGAGCTGATCAATCCAGCCCTGCTTTCCAAATCTGGTCAGACTAGTGGGGAGAGTCCGTGCTCGCTTCTGGAGCATCTCCAGGCAGAGGGGTCAGGAAGGAAACCCACTGACACTTGCTGTGACTGGCCACCCTTTGCAATTGCACTATGTCTGCCTTTCCTGCATTCCTTCATCTTTCCTTCAAATGAACCTTGTCATTTAGAGAGATGCTGCCAAAAACTGCGTAACTGGTCGTAAGAATGATAGGTACCCACCAGTGAGCGCGAGGCATAGCTAATTGCTACCCCCTCTGAAAGAAGTAGGTCCCTTTCTCACATGCGGATGAAGGAGGCATCAGTTCAATCAGACTAAACCAGAACAGGGAACTTCTCAAAGTTATTTCCTGTAATCTTTTCTGGGAAGCAGGAAGTATTGACGGTGTTTTATCACTCTCATTGAGGTGGTGTGAGCGGTTATTCCCCACCTGCCTGGGATGGTTAGCAAAGGACCCAAAGTGGGCTCAGAGCTGTTAGCGGTTTTCACCGAGGGCTTGTAGAGGACCTTGACACTGGGAAAAGAGGCACTGGTGAGTTTTAGACAAGGAAACCCAGTTTCAACCCCAGGAAAATGCTGGAGCAAATAATCATACAACTATTTGTAAACACCTGGGGGGGCAGGTACCACTGAGGATTTGTCAAGAACAAACTATGTGAAATCCCTCCAGTTATTTTCTATGACAAGGGGAAGTCCTGTCATGCGGAGAGAAGCGGTGGATGTACCCCTGCCTCCAGTTTTCTCTCACTTTACGAGGCAGCACTTCACAGGATCTTTTCTTGAGCAAGGTTGGGCAACGTGGTTCAGATGAATCTTCTGTAGGAGATGTTGCAAAACGACAGCAGCAGCAAGACAGTAGTAGCTGATTCAGTGCCAGTTTGGACTGGCGGTGAGGTGGGCTCGAGAACGGTCAGCCTTGCAACCAGGCAGTCCTAAATTGTCATTCCTGCGCTGGATAGTGGAACTGATATTACCTAATTACAGTCTCAGATGAGCCAAAGCAAAGAGGATCAGCGGTGTGCAGGGAGGTGGGATGGCATTCAGGAGGACCATGTCGGGCTGGAAGGAGCAAGGTGCAATGCAGGAAGGACAACGGTGTTGCGTCCAGGGATGGGGTGAGGCACAGCCAGGCAGAAGCCATGATCCCATTTAGATGCTGTGCTTCAGGAACAAGAAAGATGCTTGGAGAGACTTCAGAGGTGAGCAGTGAAAATGATGAAAGACCTGGAAAATACAACTTATGAGGAACAGATGTATGACTGGGGGTTGCTGAGCTTAAAAGAGGAGAAGGTACTGGGGAGGAAGAGATTATAACAACCTTCAAGCACGTTAAGGATGATCACAAAGGGGAAGAGAAGGACTTGCTCTTTGTGTTGATCCTGGGTAGGGGAAGAGCAAATGGGTTTAATGTGCAGCAAAGAGGTTCAGTTCAAACCTAAAGCAGGTCTTCCCTGACAGTAAGGCCAAAGAGATGCCAGGACAGGCTGCTGGGGTGAGCCATGGGAGCCACAGGAACCCAGGGGATCTTGTCTAGGAGCAGAGGGATGGTCCAGATGACCCAATGACATCTCTTCGTGGCCTTTTTTTTTTTTTTTTTATACTGCCATGAAACAATCCTATGGATTTCGTTAGGACACCTCCCGGAATAAAATTTCCTACATAGGCTTGTTTCTCTGCCACAGCTTACCTGTGTGATCCTTCGCCCCGGTGCGAAGTGGGTGTGAAACGCTCCACTCGGATGTGTCGCTGTCATACACCTCCTCTCCAAAGTGCAAATAACTCCCCAGGCTGCGAGCCGGGGGGACGGGCCCGTGGTAAGCAATGGGCTCCGGCTGATGAATTTTCACAGCAGGTGAGAGCGGCAGGAGACACACACATTACAGATTTCATGTACAGACAGTAGCACTCGGGAAGACAAACTGAGTGAATAACCCCAAATGTGGTTGCTGGGTCAGACACCAGCCCCCAGCATTACCCAGTGGTGGACAAAACCCTGCCCTCACCCCCGGCGTGGGGCTTGGAGGCGGTGCTCGCCCCATCTGTCCCTGCCAAGACAGAGGGGGTGACACTGCTCCCGTGGTCAGCTCCAAATTTTCCTCATTACCTGCTCTAAGCTTCTCTCAAAGATAAGTGGTTCTTGTGCAAAGCCGCTAATTTGGTCCCAGCAAAAAAAGAAAATAAGTCTGGATGCAAAAGGCTGGTGGGATTTTGACAAGATGCATGTAGAGGTTGGGTGACTAGTCTTAATTAGGCCATCTTTGTTTACATTTGATGTTTATCAGCTAATTGGCATGGCAAGGTGTGAGTCACACAGCTTCCCTCTGGCACGAAATCAGTTCGCAGGAGAAAAACTGGGAGAACAAATGATCCCAATTATAAGAAAACCCACTGTGCTAATTACCATCCCACGGACGATGGAGTCTCCCACCCCGGTCCTCGCACAGACGCCCACCCGGCCGTCTCCCACGCGTGGCCCCAGTGCCAGCACACTCCTCCCACCCCCGTGCCCAGCCCTGGCTCTGCCCGGGGACCCGCCACCTCCCCCCTCTCACCGCAGGAGC
The DNA here is from genome assembly GCF_000690535.1 of Cariama cristata. Lineage (NCBI taxonomy): Eukaryota > Metazoa > Chordata > Aves > Cariamiformes > Cariamidae > Cariama > Cariama cristata. The sequence continues at coordinate 20,347 of NW_009632104.1, forward strand.
AAAGGTGAGGCTTCACCAGCCGCTCATTTGGTGCCCCACAGCATTTCTCAGGGACTGAGGCTCCCGCCTATGCTGCTGCCGCCTTTTCTTTTTTTGCCTTTTCTTTATTTGCTCCCTTTTTTTTTTGTTTTAGCTTGGTGGAGACCATGTTGTAGCAGCAGCTCAAAGGGACTGTCTCGTGCTCCCAACATCACAATGCCTGTCAAATCAAAGTCTGGATGTTTGCTATGGTGGAGCTGTACTGGAACCTCGCTGCTTAGGCTAATCAAAACCAATGGTCAAACCTAGCCGTGACCCTTTCCTCCTTCCCACTTCTTAAAAATATTTTTAGACCTTCTCTAAGTTGGCCAGTTTCCTGCTCTATCCTCCCTCTACTGCCTTGGCACTTGACTTTGGTGCACACGCTCACACGGACTTGATGTATGTCTGTACGTACATGTGTACATACTGTAAATCCCCACCTTTTGCCCTCTGTCTCTCTCTCTCTCCATCCTTTGGGGAGATGTGTTGTCCCTGTACCCTTTCAGGCCTTTCCCCTTACACTGAGGGTCCAGTGCGCAGGAATGTTTCTTGGCTGCCCTTGAGTTGAATGATGATCCTGGAGGCTTGGAAAAGCCACAAAGCTCAATGCTCTCTGTCTCCCTGTGTCTCTCTTGTCTTCCCTTCTTAGTAGGGGTAACAGATGGCTGAGGCTTTCACCAACAGTCCTGAACACATTGTCACTCCCAACTGAAAGTGAAATATTCAGTGGCATTTAAATTAAATAGACTCTAATGCTTCAGTAATATTAATTACGGTTTCATTCATCCCTGGCCTAATAAATCAACACATAAAGATAGGATGATCCTGTGGCTGGCAGCAAAGCAGGGCTATTCTGCCCTTTGTAAGGTTATGCACACAAAGCCCCCATTCTTATAGGGACATGATGGCCCCCACAAACATCTGTGCTCAGCACCACTTGAGGAGAAGCCAAAGTGGTAACATTTAAACTTTTCTTGTCCAATTTGTCCACGCAACGGGGCTCAATTCAACAAGAACTTGCAAGTTAAAATTATAAAACCCATGTTAAGCGGGTGAAAACTTTTCAGTGGTTCGGCCGGGGGGCCCAGATTTATTCTGGCAGCGCCGGCTGAAGCCAAGGGCAGGGCGTCCCTTCTTGCCGCTGAATTTGTTACCCCAGCTTCAACCTTTAAAAGAGGAGGGTGGGGGCGGAGAAGGCTTGAAGGGTTTGAAAACCTCATGGCGCTAAGCTAAATTTCAGGATTTCGGGAGGCCCTGGGCAACAATTTTTCACACAATTTTTTTGTGTGAATACCACAGAGGAAATAGGCTCGGTACTTCACCAACAACAGGTTTTTTCCCCTCACCGCTATACATATGTAAAAGGAGGCTAATAAAACGGTTGAAGAAAAGATCGCTGCTAGTAAATCTTCTGGAGACAAAACCCTCCACTTGTGATGCTTCAAAGCTGCCCAGAGCTACCAGTTTACCCCAAAAGTCCCAACTCAGGGCTGCTGATTGGAAAATAAAAAGCCCTGCGCATAAAAACTTCACTCCAATTGTTATGCAGTGAATGCGACGTTTACATACAGCAGCTTTACTTGACCAAATGACTCCCAAGTATACAAATGAAAAGCTTGTCGCCTATACAGTTTAGCTCCTTTGGAAAGGTCCAGCTAGAGTAGGTTTATAATGAAAATAAGTATATTATAATGACAAAGCAATGCCATATCTTGTAAGTGCATCACAGAAAGGTGGACCAGTTGAAAAAAAAAAAATGAAATAGAGGGGGAAAAAAAAGGCACAGAGCTGCTTGGTGAAGCATTGGGAATGTATAATTCGGTAGTAGCCCTTCTGGGAGACAGCGGAGAGGAGCAGCCTCCTTCCCTGCAGGAGCGCAGCCCCTCTCTGGCTGTGTTTCGGCGCGGTTGCCCCACGGTGATGTCTGTGCGCGGACGGTAGCCTGGCGCAGCGTGGCTCGAGCTGGCTGCAAAGAAGGCAGCCCTGACACCGGCGGTGATCCTGAAGCAGCCCAAGAGGAGTGACGTGGAGCCTGTTTCTGCAGGTAGCACACATGGGAAGGCAGCGGCTCCCAGCCCTCCGCTGAGCCGTTGCCTTTGGGAACGCGCAACCAGAATGAGGCCCGTCTGTGCCAACAAACCGACCTGTAGTTAAGTGCTTAAGGAAGGGATTTTTCAGAGCCAATCCCTTAAGCAGAAAACTATTTAAACTACCCTGGGACTAAATGCTGAGGAGCTTACCCTAAATTCAGCCAGGTGGAGGTCTCCACTAATCCTGCTAGACTGCATCGTGCCTCTTCTAGTTTGTGCCGAGCCAATAACACCCATGCTGTGCAGTACAGGTATTCCTGACCAGGTGTCTCACCGATGGTATCTGCCACTGTCAGCCTGGGGTTATCCCACATAAACCCCATTAGCTGCTCCGATAACTCATTTGCATTCCCTGTCACTAATGCCTGTAAGTTTGAGACCTTTTTTTTATGCTTTCTCTAGGTGTCCCCAAAATCACAGTATTTTATGAAGGTGCTTTCCGACAACGCTGCTTATCTGTAGCCTATGTCCAGTCCGTCTGCTGGGGGACCCGCACGGTCAGGTTCCTCAGCTTTAGGATCTGTGCCCCCAGGGCGCTGGGGAGCTGACACCGGGCTGCCCATCAGCTGGGGTGTGCCCACAGTGCTTTGGCAGCCCTGGTTGCAATTTTGATGTCTCAGTGATGCCCACCTGGAAGGCTGGCACACTGATGTGCTTGCTCAGGGATGTTTTCTGCCTGTTCTTTAACGTAACAAAAAAAAGCAGTGTCTCCTGACTGGCATATGGAGCAGGCACTGTCCCCTCGCCGCTCTCCATTTGTGTTACTGAGAGCAGGTTATGAAGCACTTAAGAGAGGGATTGATACGTGGCAGTCACCTGCTTGTGGCTTTCGATAGAAGCCATCTGTGGGATGGTGCTGGGCACGGCGGGGATGAGGGTGGTGATAGGATGTGCCAACCGCCCTGCGTTCACCTTCCCAAAGCAGCACCCACAGAGCCTGGCTTGGCTGCATGAGCGGGGACGAGTTCTCATCTCACCAGTGAACGCCCTCCCCGTGCAAGAGCAAATGCAGAGCTTCTGAAAGGACTTCCTGAAATAGGAAGGAGAGCCTAGCCTTCCTTCCCACCACCTTTGCTCTCCCTCCAATTTTAGGTTTTGCATCTAATTTGGCACAGTCAGGTATCCCCTGAGTTCGAGGCACAGGTCTGGGATGCTTTCTGGGAGGCAGAAGACTCTTTTCCATGAGGAGGAAGCCTGACACCAAAGAGGGGTGGCCGTGGGCCACTGATGGGCCCCACTGTCCCTGCCGTGGCTCCAAGGGAGAGTGCGAGATGGGGGGTCCCAGTGGCGAGGCTGGCCCTGAGCGAGAGGCAGCGCGGGGCAAGGCAGAGCAAGGACAGGGCTGCAGGCAAGCAGCCAGAGCCCCCATAACTAGGAAGAAAGATGGGAAGGGGCTGTGCTGCAGGGGAGCGGGGGGCCCAGGGAAGCCTATTAGGGAGCAGCAGCTGCTGCTGCACCCCGGGGCACAGCTCATCCTCTTCCGGCTGCGATTTCGCTGCCTTCACCAGTCTGCCAGGCACCTGCCGATTTCGCCTGCACCTAAAGCTGGCCCCAGGAGCCGGGCTGGCAGGGAGCTGCTTGGTTCCTTAACGCTCCAGCTGGCTCTGAGGCCATCACAGCAGCTGAATGAGGAGGACGCACTCCTCTGCATGTCCTAGTTCCCATCAACTGGCCGGGGCAGATCGTACGCCCGTTAAAAACAGACAACGAGAGCACGTGTTGCTCCAGCCCATCCTTACCCAAGCCTCTGATTCAGGATCACGAGAAAAAAAAAAACTGGGGCAGGAGTTGCACGAGATCCGTGGCGTGTTCCTGGGGTGGAGGTGGCTGAGCGCTGCTCCCTGCATCTCCACCAAAAAAGCCAGTGACGGCCCTGGCCAGGCAACATGCAGGGTCAGGGGCTGGCACCCTGTGAAGGCAAACGCAGGAGACACTGCATAGGTTTTGAAGGCAAAAATATGTCCAAAGGTAACTTCTTTTGGTTTGTTCATTCAAAATAGTTCATGGAAATCTTAAATGAGTCTCCTTTGAGTCCTAGTTTTAAAAAAAAAATATTTAAAGTATCAGGACTCAAAAATTAGTGTATGTTCATGCAAATCAACATTTTGTCCTACCTCTTTCTGGAAGAGGGTTCACCATGGGTTTGAAGTGTTTGAAACTGCTCTTTACCAGCTGCACTACTGTTCCTGTGAAGGGGCTCCTGCAGGCTCCTGTCTTCAAAGTAAGACCACTCCCATGTACTGGTAGCTATACCAGTAACCAGTGGATGGGTCTGCTGCCTAGGTCATGTATAAATACTTAACGAAACCATAATTCCTTAATTTAGGTGACATTTTGTTCTGAAATACATCTCTGTGGCCTGGTCTGCAGACAAGGAATTAGTCTCTGAGGAGACTGGCCTGGAAGATACCTCCTCCTTCACGTCTTTATGAACCACAGGAAACATTTGAATGAATAATGTTGCTAAATCCTAGACAAAAGTTACTAAAGTCCCCTGTTTTTAATCAAGGAAGCATTGTTCACTGTTTGTAGACAAGAAGGAGAACACAAAATTCACCATCCCTTCCCCAAGCGGGGGTCGGCAGATGATTTTTGGCAATACAGACTGTATATATACCAGCCTGCATTTTGGGGGCATTAGCAGTTGGCAACTGTTCCCAAAAGTGCAACATACCACACTAAACCGTGACTGTTTCTGTGCTCAGACATAAACCTTATGCAACCTGTTATGGGCTAACAGAAGAATAAGTTGAAAAGCAATTTTTATATGGAGGAGATTAGCAGAGAACATTTCGCTGAATTTATCTCAAGATATAATTTGCTAACATCTTTTTCTTCCTTGCTCAAAACATTCTCTGGTAGTTATTTTTAGTAATGACATATATGTTTCCTAGTAAGGCACTTTGCATTTAATAGTAATAAGAAATAACATTATCTACTTTTTATGACTGAAGATTAAGGAGTCTATTCTAATAGCTTCAGTTGTCAACACAAGGTCCTCTGGTACTATGTTTCTTAGCTTCCCTGTTGTAAAAGAACATGTCTATGTAGATATTATTAATTTATCATTGCACAAAACAAAGTTTATGAACACTTAATATTTAATGTGCTGTGAATTTAATAATAAAAAATTAAGACTCTACCTTACATCATTTTTTAACTACCTGATTTTTATTCTTCTCATTAGCTCTTTATGGCTCTATTGTGAGATTTTTAAATCCCTGACTTGGGTTTAAAAGCATTTAGTTGTGTATACTGAAATGTAAATACTTCATCTATAGTCCAGTTGAATACAAGGACAACACCATGATGGTATTAAGCCCGGTAACATTCCTACCATATGTGGAACATACAGATATAAATATAAAGCTGTACTGAAGTCAGCTGAGCCACTCCGAGTTACAAGACCTGAAGACCTGGGTCCTCTTCCTTAGAAACTACAACAGATAGGTGTGCTTGCTGTTCTTTCAAAGAGCTCTGGTGCTTTTTGCATGGGTACTTTGCCTGGTGAGTGGGTAGGCACCCGTTACAGCTCCTCCAAGGGTCTATACTACTTCTGGCTGTCTGGGGAGTTTCTTGCATAAGCAAGATTAAAGAAAAATAGTTCTCTACTGCAAAAGACTAACAGATCTTATTTGTTATTCTGGTTTCAGCTTTCCTCAGCACAACCTGACAGATCTAGTCATTATCTGGAATCACTTTCTAGGTGCTCAGAATAAACAAAGCAGGTCAGGGTCTTAAACTGATGAAAACGTCTTTTGATGCCAGTAGCATTACGCAGCCCAGCCCCAGCTGAAGATCCGGCTTTGTTATATCTCAACACACATATGCTTATGGTATATGATTTTGTTCCTACAGCATGATTCATTCTAGATTTCAAGTACTGAACATGATTCATACTCATTTCTTTCTTTACATTTGTATTATCTAGCCTAGCTGTTGAGGGTTTAGTCAGAAGAATAATTAATGTTTGGTTGATAATCTGAATCCCAACAGCTCATCCCAGACAATGTTTCCTGACAGCAAATCCTGCACCACAGAGATTAAGGGACATATTTGCAAATGTCAGAAGGCGAGGACTGCATGCAGAAATGCAGGCCACATCCGTCAGCGCACCCCGTCTGCTCTGCCCCGCGCCGCTGCGCAGCGGCCCTAACATTCGCATTGCACCATCGCTGAGACACAGCCCTGGTTTGACGTGATGGTATACAGTGATCCTGTATTTCGGAATGCAGATCATCAGACATTCATTTAACTGGACATTTGTACGTGCAATTATCTGGCTTGCACCCCCAACATGTGTGTGCCTCTTGGGCTTTGCACATCCTGCAATCCAAAGTAGCCGAGCTTTAAAGTGGCTGCAACAAAAATAGAGAAGAAGCCTTCATTTTGCTAAAAATCTGGCACCGATTTCCCTTTTTTCTAAATGAGACAGAAGGCAAATGTTCTCCAACAAAAGATAAACAACGACAATCAGAGCCGGAATATTAATATGCCTGAGTATGGGAAACAAGCAGGATGAGCCAGAAAGGAAAGCAAACAATGGAGCTCGCGCCTTGCTGGGCGATTATCCCAAGCGGAGAACCATTGTCAGGGCTGCTCCCTCAGAGCATGCACGGGGAGAGGAAAGAAGAAGGGGCACTGTCCATAAAAAGGAAATTTAGAAAACCATTAGGAAAGGATGTGGAGTAGAAAAAACAGGTTGTTGGGAATGGAGGAAAAAAAAAGAAAACCAGGGACTGATGACCATTGCATGTTGTCAGGCCCCCTTCAGAAGGCAGGACGGAAGGCAAGCTCACAATTGCCATTGACAGCTTAATTTGATACCTTGGCCAGTGAACATCAGCAGATGAAGTTCAGCTGCTCTTGCTAGTGGGACAGCATCCCCCAGGCAGCTGTGCCACCTCTTCCTATGGGGAGGAGGAGACCTTTGTGAGCTTGACCTTACAGGAACCTGCACAGTACTTGCAGGTAGTATACGCAGGAGGAAACCAGGGATTTATATGCCTGTATTTTATGAGATGAGGCTTCATAGAGTGCACTGGTACTCCCCTGAACTCCAAAAAAGCTCATCATTTTACCACTACAGGAAGAAGAGGCAGTGCTCATCTAAGGGAGAAATTTGGCCTTAATGGCCAAAGTACCCCCACAGGTCATTTCATAGTATTAAAACTGTTCACTGGAGAAAGTGTGGGAAAAGGCCAGCTCCTTACCAGGCACAGTAATTTCCAGCTATTTCACCAGAAAAGCCAGGTGTGAATAGCTTCCAGACACTCACCACACCAAATACTGTGGGTGGGATGGGAGCGTGGTACAGGGAGCAGGCAGACTGGGTATGCCCTTGCCCATCCACTCCTGCCAGACTCAGGGGTACCTCACCCCTCCTGAGATTTAACAGCTATCAGAGGAAGATGATTTCAGGGAAAGAATAAACACAATGGCAAGCATGATGCTACAAAGATGACTGTCATCATATGATATATCACATATCATCTGCCACCATAACACACCACAGGTCCCCTCTTCCACTCCTCACCGTTACTCTGAGAAGCTCATGTTCAGCCTCTCCAAGAAAGCATCCTCACAGGTCAGAGCCGGTGTGAAAAGGGGTTTTCCTCTCACAGTCTGCATGCTGCAAAAGAAAATTACTCAGTTCCTCCTCTCTGGGCAACAGGACAATCCCTCGCACAACTTGTCATTGACCTGGTTGATACAGGTGACTTTCAGCACAGCACCTAGGGGACAGACCTGCAAAATGCCACCACATACAAACCTCTAAGAGAATAAACAGCCTGCACCAAATACGAATGGTGGTACGCTGGCTTTTACAAAAGGAGTATCACTTACTTGAATAAATGAAAGTAGCAGGGTTCTTTTTTTTTTTTTTTTTTTTTTCACACTCCTGCGGTTCTTGGAGTCTATTTCTGTTGCAGTCAACGACTGTGCTGCCTGAAACACAGAGTGACATTTGGCTCCAGAGCCTTCCCCACCCACCAAGGCTCAGACTGTGCTTCATCAACCAGGCTGGTTGGCTCTGACTGTGCCTAGCTATCCCTCAAACCCAGGCTTGTCTCGCTTGGTGCTTTACTGCTTCATAGCCCTCTGCAGACAAGTTAGTATCTAATCCCCCTTCCAGGCAATAAACATTATATTAGAGATACCGAAAACCCACATAAAGCCGTAGTGTAAGGACTAAGGGACCAAGGACTGAAAGTCGTGTCCTAAGCAAGCAACTGCTTCTTGAAGCTCTTGATTAAAACGTTGCCATATGAAATTTTGGAATACACATGTGTAACTGTTTCCTGCAAGTGTCTTTTTAAACTCAGGCTGGATCCTTTAATTGCAAGGCTGGTGAAAGCTGCTTTGTAATTTGCAGAGGGCTTGTGTAATGCATGTACATATTTAGTGAGAGGTAATGAACCCTTCTTCACCTCCCATCCAATGAAGCATTAGCACCACCAGTTGGTCATCAAGCCTGAATAACACCCAGTCCCAACTGCAATAATAATGCAACAGCTTTGTTCAGGTTCTCAAGAGCAATGTGTTGTGTCATCCAGACGTATTGTTTAGTTGGCCTGAAGCTGAGGCAAGTCATGTTAAAATTGCATAGGTGCATTTTTTTCTGGGTTTGTCGATTGTGCCTGATCTGTTCCAGCTTGAAATTTAAACCACACTAATTAGGGAATCAGAAAACTGTAATGAAGAGCTCAGCTAAATCCCAGATCTCTCAGCACAGCCACATTTTTCAGTTCACTAGTGAAAGACTGAAGAGGATCCAGAGGAAACACCATTAATGTTTTGGACTTCTCAAGAATCCTGATCCAAAGATGTATTAATCTGCAGAGGGAAATGGGGCAGACTTGCGTGCTGATTTTCAGTTCTTAGGTCAGTAAAATGGCTCGCAAAGCTGCTTCTGCATGGCACACAGCTAGACTGCCATGGGCATGCGTAAAATCTTGATTTATGCACACACATGCAGTGATGCTCATGCCTTCAAAGACAGTGTGCACCCCTGGTTACTTGAAGGGTCTATCTACTCTTCTTTGATATCATAGTTTGCATAAACTGCAAATGTTTCCCCTTCTCCTGGTTCTCTGTTTTCCTCTTCCCCCATGTTTGCTCGAGAAGAGGTGTACAGGCATTTCACAGCACTTGCAGAGATTTCAAGTTTCATTCTCACTTGCACTAAGGCCCCCAGCATCACCCAAGGATTTAGCAGGAACATGAACTGCATTTGCCTTTGCCCCTGCTTTACAGGTCTTTTCTATTGCGAGAGTGACCTAAGAAAGTTCGAGTGTAAAAGGCAATCAAGATCACCATGTCTGGACTGGTTCAAGAACAGCTGGCTGAGATGAAGAAAGGTTTATAACCAAGACCATGCTCCGTAAGGAATAACAACTCCTGATAGAGGAAACAGGTTGTCAATTAAGTGCATACAAAGGAGGTAAACTGTATAATCTGCGTCCTTACAGAAACATTAGCTATTACAAATAATAAATTGATTATAGACCCCTCCCAAATTCTAACATTAGTATCTGGACCATGGCACCAGTTTGATTAGTACATGTTGGTGTTTTACTGCATCTCATCAAATGCTGTTCAAATCACATCCTTGCTGTCCTCCCTGCTTGGGATGGCACCTAACAGTGTCATCCAAGGCTGTAAAAGCTAATTCACCATGGCAGGATTGTCATTCTCAGAACCAGCATGTCCAACAAAATGTAATGCCCTAGACATTTTGAGTTTATTAGTATTTTTTAATTGCTCTTGCTTATAGGTGGGTGCAAGAGTCTTGACGATGACTGTGGCCTCCCCACGCTACACCCTGTACAAGCGCAGAGCAAGGGGTAGACCTTGCCAAGGAGTTTTACTTTCCAGAGCCTGCTATTGCGGGTCACTGGTGGACTGGCTCTGCGGTACTGACACCAAGCCCAGGACTTCGCCATCCCTCTTGAAGCCTGAGGGACCAAGACCTTGATAGGCAACAAAGATGAGAGAAGGAGAAAGGGACTTGGAACTCAATTTTTCCAACTGGAAAAGCTCTGGTAATCTTTGTGGCACTCTTGCCACGTGGTTTATGAAATAGTCTCCCTGTTTACACTTGATAGACTTGTACAAATAAACATAACAAAAATATTTTTGTTTTCTCTTTACTTTCACATTCCCCTCTTCCTTAGTCAAAATGAGATTTGATTTGAGGATATTCCTACAAAAACGTATGTAATAGTTGAATACAAGTAATATATGATGTTTTCACTAAGACACTATCAGGGGTTAAAAATAGAGAATAAAATATCACAGTTCCCAGCACAACTTTGTGCCTGATGCTGGCACACAACTTTGACAGAGCAAGGAGCTTGACTCACATGAGTAACACCAGAACTCCTCACCTGAGGAGGCATTTGTGGTGTTCAAGCCCTGCCTTTGCAGGGTTGGAGGGATTTTGAAATATTTTTTTTGTTTCAAGAGCTTATTAAAATTGAAGAATTATGCAGCCCATTGCCTATTTTTTTCTCATAGGCTTTACAGTGCTCAGAGAGCGTATCATTTTTGTACCCTGGTTCTCAGCTACGCAGGCTCCCTCTGAAGAGGCTGGGCAATCTTCAGTGCCACGCAGCACTCAGAAGTGGCGCTTAGACTGTAAATATTATATGCTGCTGTAAGAACATTTGAATGGTAATACTCAAGCAATTACTTTCCTTTCAAGATCATTAAACACAAATCTGACTTGTATTTTAATAGGACTGCCAATGTATTTAATGGGGGGCAGTAAAGGGTAGTTTTTTTCTAATGGATGAATGTTTATATTATTATCCACTCTGAGAGACCACATTAGGAGGAGACTGTATAACGCTCAAGTGTTTTGCCTCAGTCCTTTTCGCACAGTATTCAATTTTTTCTCAGTTCTGCATCTTACAGTATGATAGCAAAACTGCATCTACAATAAATCCCACCACCATATTCTGATTACAAGACAAAAAAGACGAAATACAGTCATGCTGAAAAGAATTTGCAACTTACATTTCCATCATGTCTGTTAAAATTTCAGAGAAAGCCTACGCTTGGCATGTTGACAGGTTTGGACAGTGACACCTGCTATGCAGCCACGGGACAGGCACTGTAGGACTGCGAGCGACACCAGCTTCTCCGTGCCACCTTGCAAACACATCTGGGGACTGCTTGGAAGCATCCCTCAGCAGGGTCGGAAGGTGTTTCTGCCTCTACGTCCATTTCCATCCGTGCTTGGGCTGCCAAGCAGAGTGGTGGTCAGGGTGAGACACGCCGTTGGGTCGGAGCTGAAGTCACCAACTGCTTTGTCACAGCACAGACTCCCCATCCCCGCCACTGCTGCCTCCACCACGGGGACCCGCTGGCTGGAAAGCAAAAAAGCTCCCTAGTCTCTTATCAACTTTAGGAGCTATTTGGACAAACTTGTTCCTGACAACTTATTTCATGTGAGTAAAACACCTGCATCATCTTGTCATTGCAAATTCAAGTCACATATTTTTACTGAAGAGAGAGTATGGGGTGGGTAGGAAATCAAAGCTGGTTTGGGCTGGTCCTCAACAGGCTGTATGTTTTGGGAGCTCAGGAAAGAGCAAACACTGCAGTCTGTTTCCATTCACTCCTCGAAAGCTAAGGCTGGAAACGACCATGCTACATGACGGGTTAGCAGTTGGTAGCCTCTACACAGCAGTCAATTAGAAAATTTTGACTGTTTTTTTTCCTTCCCATTTGCACACATACCATAAACATACGTCCTTCCCCGCTAACTGCAGTGAAGGATCTGCATATACTTCACAGCAAATGTGGCTCTATAGATTGTATGATGTTATTACCTGTGCCCAAAATCGAGGACTGAGAAACTCGTTTCTCTAAGGTCAGTGCTTCCGTATCAGTCTGAATATATCCACGGAGGTTTGTTCTTCAAAACAGCACCCAGTTCAATAGATGAGAATGTGCACATGAACCACCTGTATCCTCACTAAAATATTTCATGTGACAATCTTAATAACTCCTTGTTAGATCGCTGTGGGCAGTAGTTATTACAAGCCTATAAAGCAGAATTTGGTAGATGTTTATAGGTCTGCATTGTAAACATTGCAATAAAAACATCAGGAAGAGGGCTTTAAATCCAGAGCTCATGGAAATAAGCCCAGGAGTTAAAGGAGAAAGCAAGGTGGAAGGTTTTCTATTACTTTGCATTTTACTGAACAACAGCAAAGTCAACCAGGAATTGCTAAAGGACCAAATTTATAACCAGGATGTATTGTGCTAATAAATGGAGTGGTCAGAGTGGGAGCCTCCAGTCATGAATGGTTTCTGCAAGTTGCAGGCAGAAATAATGAAGATGGGTACTTTCACCTCCCCCCTTGCCCTGGGGGACAGAGAAATCGTATTGCCCCGAGATCCCCCCACCCTGCTACCTGCTTGGGTTGGCTCTGCTCCAGCAGCACCTTTCTGAGCACCTGCTTGCCAAGAGCTTCTCCAGGGCTAGGGGAAGGCTGTACTGAAAATCCCCACCCTTAGAGGAGAAACACAGCACAGAGGAGGCAACAAAGACACGACACAACTGCAAGGGTAGAGAAATGTGTGGAGCACAGCACCTAACAGCTGGGATGCAAAGTCAGAACATGCTCAGTGGTGAGTATGCTCCCAGAAAGGTATGGCTCTCCCACTCCTAAGGGAAGTACTCCAACCACTACAGCTGCCACATTTGGGACTATTATTACAGAAAACTGTTGAGATTTTCTGGGTTAAGGATGGTTATCTGGAATTCATGGATAATTTAGTCCTTTTGCTTGCAGAAATAGTTTGATATGCTCTTTAAAAAAGCATATAAAGAGACTGATGTGTGATGTTTGTGGGTTCAGATGTTCTGAAAAGTGACATTCCTGTATGACAGAGAATAAAGCTTAAAAGGGGATATTATTTATAAAAGCACCACCATGCACAGGCAATGTTTATTTACCATTTAAATGCCTCATTTCTGTTCTGGCTGTCTGTGCTATAATTTGCACAGGCACTTAAACTTGAGTACAAATAAATGCAAAGAAGTAGTGTTTATGCAGAGTTAAGATGAAGAAACTAAGCGCTAAAAGATGGAGGCCACTCCGGCAACATCTGTTCAGCCATCTTACCCACCTTTGGCTTCTGCTGAGGGCCCCTTTAGTGACAAGCAGGAAGCCATCCACGCTTGCATTTGAAGGGCTTGATCACAATATCAGTGCCGAAGATGTGGCTGAGGTTTAATGAGCGGGCGGACAGCGTGAGCCAAGCATCGGCTGGCATCTCATCATTATTGAAACTCAGGGGATGTGATGAGGCACCTCAGGTATCTTGCCCACATCCTCGAGACGGGAAGCGTTTTCCTCTGGGCAAAGTGAGGCATAGACTCTGCTCCTGGATGAGGACAGCAGGTGCCAGGGAGGAGCCCCAGGACAGCAGGCTGCAGTGGGGACATTTGTCACTGTCCCCCACAGGTGCTGGAGAGGAGGCAACCAAACTGCACCTCCTCCTTGAGTCTGCCCCGCAACACCACCAAATCCGTAAATGACCTCTTTGCTTCTGCACATTTGACTCTCTCTCTCCTGTGCTTATGGACATGTATATGGGAGGTCATGTCACATGCCCACAGCCTCGTGGGGACACGGTGTAAGGACCCACTGCCTCCCACGGGTGGGGGCATCAGGCTGGGGAGGTGTGGATGCTCCCGGGGTGGCAGGGTGCCTTGCAGTTCAACTGCTGAGCTCGGCAGGAACAGATTTACACCACTTTTATGGTTGTGTTTGAGGAAAGAAATCTGTGGTAGGGTTTGATTAAAATATTAGGAATATAAATCCCTCATCTGATCCCCTTTATTAGTCCAGGCAGAAGAAGTGAGTTATTTTGGCAGAGGAAAGGAAGGCACCTCTTGCTTACTGTGTCTATTAAAAGGGTGGAAAAGTCACATCTTTTTTCATCATGCTGCCACTAACTCCTGCCTTGAGCTCCTGAGAAGAGCAGGCAGTAGGAAGAGAGATGGGCGTAAGGAAAGGTTATGCTACTTACCACATCTGCTCTGCTGCAGTCCGTGGGGAAGGTGCCCTCGCCGAGTTGTCCTCTCCCATAACACCAGTGGTGATGACTTTCACAGCACAGCTGTACCATCTCCTGCCCTTGACAAAACATCAGGGGGAGCACAGCCTCTCCAGTGAGCCCCTGTGAAGCCTCTCCATGCTGAGTGAGCGGCTGCGGGGCAGGAGGAACAAGCGGTGGACTGGGGGCGCACCAAAATCTGGAATGGCTGGATCAGACTTGTAGTCTCAGAAGATGTTTCTGTACTTGGGACAAGCCCTGTTTGCAAAGTCAAATCTTCCTTTGCTTCTGCTTTGAATGCATCAAAGAGAAAAGCCTGTGACCAGTAAGATGTTCAATGCCAACTACATTGTAGGTAAAAGAGAGGAGATGATCCTCAGCATCTGCTTTGGTTTCAAGCAGGGCTCAGGCAGTGTCAGTGCCACACTGCTGTTTGTGACTCTAACTTGTCTGAGGAGCCATCCTCCTCTTTCTTAGACCACTGTTTCCCACTGATATCAGTACAGCATTGTCCAACACGCATGTTGCCACTGCAAAAGCATTTTCCTGTGTCCTGCCTTTACTGTAACTGAGGCACTTTTGTTTTGTGGCTACGAGATCACACCTCTTCCTACCTCAGGTGAAGAGGCACAAAGCAGCCAGCGCACAGGCACGGGAGCCAGCAGGCACGGCTGTGCCCAGCTCGCTGCTGCTGCCCAGGGGACCTGAGCACCGTGCGTGGGGCCGAGCCTTCCACAGCTGGGCACCGGGTTGCAAAGCACCCGAGCTCTCTCGTGGCTCTAGTCCTGGCCATGCAACAGCCATGTGAAAACAGAATGTGTTGGTCCCTGGCCAGTGCCGACGAGCTGTCACATTTGCAAGGTGTTTGAGAGGGAAAGACAAGTTGTCCTTAATGATCAACAGGGAATATCAGGTTGTTGTTCCTCTCATGCTTCCCTAACAACTCTCCAGCTTTGCCCACAGCAGTGCGTTTGTTCTCAACCGTATTCCGATTTAGTTACAGTCAGCTTTGGGAACAGCCCCCATCGTTACTGACAGCAATGGTACGTAGCCTATTGACTTCAGTAGGAGGGGAATGTCACCCCTTCTGTGCGCATGTGTGTGTATGGGTGTCTTTTGAAAAGCACCAGGCATACATTAATACTAATAACTAAGGCTGCTATTCCTTTGCGTCTGCCTGATAGGCAGCAAACAGAGTGTGAACAAAGTGAAAAATAAATAATAGGGAGAAAGTAATATCTTTAACAATGTATTCGCTGGCACATACATATTCATTAGATATCAAATATAATGCTGCTTATATCATTGTTTATGTGCGTCATGAAGCCCTAAAGTAATTTATGTTATCATGGTTTAAATGATGAAAGTCAAATGCAGTAATATTGTCATATTCCTCAAAGCAGCTTTGCTGATAAAGCTATGCTTTTTATTTTTTATTTCTTTCATACACTTGGTCCATAATTGATGTACATCCTGCATGGGACACCAGGCTTTTCCCACCTAAGGGAATAAAATTAATTTCTAGAGTTTTTTCAGGCTGCAAGTTTTAATGCAACTTAATCCTAGTCATTCCATCTTTAAAGACAAACCAAAGGGAGGCAGAGGGAGCAGGGCTCATTTAATGAAGGTGCAATGGGAAGGTGAGGTGAGTCAGAAAACACAGCAGAACCATGTGCAATTTGCTGGATCTATGAGTAGCAAGGGGACTGTTTCCTGAAACATGGTTAAATATGTAAACTCTGCCAAGGGAAAATGTTTATTTACTTAGATTGACAGTGATCATAGTAAAAAGCACTCAAGATAAGCGGTTCTTTAGCCAACGATAATTTGTTGATGGATGGATTGATGGGAGGATGGTCAAAGAAATGACAACACAACTCTCTGTAATGGAGATATTCTGTCTGCTAGAGTTTGCAGTACTATTTGGTCTAATTATTCCTGATCCATCTATGAGCAAACTTTGCTCCCAGTGAGACAAGTTGTGATTCCTTTTCTTTAAATAAAAAGATAAGGAGGTAAAATCAAGAACAATTAGAGCAAAGGATGATGATATCTTCTGCGGTCAAAAATACATACAAAAATCATGCCTATTGCTTAAAGATGGTTTACTATATTAATTGAAATAGTTGCGCATTCTATTATGCAGTTTGTATGGGAACAGATGGCCCATTTCACAAATTAAGCCTTGTCTTTTTACATTGCTTCAACAAAATAATAGTGAATGAACACTGCTATTGTAAACGATCCCAAGTTCAAACCTCGTAGCATCAGAATGGGCTACATTTTCTGTTGGAAGTTAGCAGGAAAGCAAGGAAATTAATCATAGAATCATAGAATAGTTTGGGTTGGAAGGGACCTTTAAAGGACAGTGTTCTCTAACACAAAGTATGGTCTGATTCCTACACTCACCTGGGAGTTTCACCAAGACATTTCACCACGGCTATGGCAAAAACGAAGAACAACTCATAATGCTTCAGTCTTGCTGATGCTCTCCCTAGAACACAACATAGATTAGGCTTCTGGTCCTGCAGCATGGAATAATCTGGGAAATGGGCTGTGGGTCATGGTAGCATATGAATTCCGTGGACTGTAGTGACAACAGTTTCTCCGGTTTACAGCAGCAATGTCACAGATGAGATAGAGTTCTGTGTGTGAATACGGTCTGTTCCACTGGTCAGTCAGAGAGGACTGCTTGCAAAGCATCCTGAAGAACCACAGAAATATTCTGCCGTTATTACCACACTTACTGCAGAAGCAAAAGCTGCCAATCAGCAGTACAAACTGATAGCTCAGATTTTCTGATCTGGCTGAAATATGCTTGCTTCAGGACCAGCAATAAAAGAGCAAATACCAGTAGCTGCTCCCCTAGCCAGAGGGGCGGCTGCCCCAAGCATAACTAAGGGCAGCCACGAGGTTGCTCCAAGGTGACAGAGCCAACGCGAATGCTTGTTTTCCAGGGGTGGATAGCCTGCAGTTTCTGAAGAATCAGTTCTTTTTTATCTTGGATTCCCAAAATTTGAGTTAACCCATATCAGTGTCACTACTGGAAATTGCATCTACACAGTGCAGCTTATTTTATGTAGGCTGGCACAAAGATGGGCGGCACGAAGGAGGGCTGCAGTTAAGAGCAACTGCAGGTGAAATGGGTGCTGGTGTCAGCTCACATCTTAGTAGACACCATCACCACAAACAACCTGAGCGTGAGCTCTGCGTGGGTCTCTCAGAAGAAAATTCATGATGGTGTCCGGGGGGGTGGGAACTAAACTACTCTGGCACCAAATTCCCTTAGCCTGGACCCACTGAACATGTGGGCCTGCCCGCCAATGTTTGATTTGCTACTGAGGAGTCAGCTAGTCCCTCCTTGCAATGACATCGGGGTCTCATTGTACAGCCAGGGCCCCCCCCCAGACATCTGCTAACAGCGTGGAGGCCACCGGCAGCAATTAGCTACCGCTCTGAGACCTATCACTGATTGCAAACTCCTCTTGGCATCAGGATGAGGCTGGGATGAAGCACCGGATAAATGCTGTGAGGAGCAGAAGACCTCCAGGAGACTCCATTGTGTTGTCCCTGCCAGGATGGCTGGTCCGTGGTGGGGGATAACCAGGATCCCGGTGACAGCTCTTCGGGTGAGCGCAGCACTGCAGGGTAACTGCGGGCATGACCCTATCTGATGCGCTTCTGCATGGTTTGGATCAGCCCCAACTACACGACAAGCACATATGCTGCTGCTGGAAATTTTATGTGGAAAAAAACTAGCCTAGATTGTAGTTTATAGTTCTAAAAAAATGAAGCTAATGACACAGAAAGCCATTTGGGTTAAATTGTGAAACTGAAAGATGCAGCACCTGCTTTTATGCTTCGTGTGTTACTAAAAATACTTCTTCCTTTCTAAAATTCAACACAAATGACAATACAAAAGAAAAACTCTACAATGACATTGGTGACACAATTAAGGGGGGGCTTCATCAGTGTCCCTGTGCACGGAAAGATGAAAAAAAGATAGCAGAAATAGAAGACGTCATTATGCCATTGCGTGGTGCATCCATACCTGAGGTAATTCATTGCTCTCCTGGTCTCTCCATGTGAAAAAGGGGATAGTGATAAGTTTTAGACAAGAAAGATAAGAATGATCCAAAGTATGGAAGAGCTTCCATATAAGGAGACACTAAATAGCATCTATTTATCCTGAAAAAGAGACTCCCGAGGGAAGAAACATGGCAAAAGCTGTGGACGAGGCAAATCAAGACACGAAGTACTTCAACAGGTAGATGAGAGAGAGGGCTTTAGAAACAAATACAAGTCTGGCTTTAACTGAAATCTAACACTTCAGGGGAAGGTGTGGAAGCCAGATGAGGTCAATGGTTCAAACAAGGGGTTATGCCGACCCCCTTGGGGACAGCAGTCCCGGGGCCCACACGGTACAAAGGCCACCCAGCCTGGTTGCAGGTGGCAATTCCACCCGTGAGAGGGCAGAGCCTGTGGTCAGCTGCGTCCTCACTCCCAGCCCACATCACCTCAGGCAATGGGTATGGGTGGGCCCAGGGACGCCCATCTTGCGGGGCATGGGGGATCCCAGGGCAGTTGTCTTCATGAGGTGCTGCCGGGTCCTCTACGGAGCCTTCTTGTCGCTTGTGCAGCTCACACGATTCAAATACCACATTTATTCTCAAACATTTTCCCCCTCTGCTCTTCAAAATCAAACAAAAAGCCCTGACTCAAGCAAATTTTCTTCCAGTGAAAAGTGAGCATTGGCAGAGCGTATGAACCCCTGTAGAGATTTTACTTTTGCTATTGATTTTATGCGTGAGATGCTTAGCTACTCTGATAATATCTGACAGTATAAGAAGCCAGAGAGAGAATAGAAAGGTTAATACAATAACAATGTCACCAGGATAACTGCTAAAATTTTTGGAAATCGTGGTTTTAAATCTGACTGAAATACCTCATTGTTTATCAAGCTGAGAAGTGTTTTGACAAAAAAATCCTCCTCCTGTTGAGAAGTTTTAATTTTTTTATCATTATTTTTGCGAGAAGGATGTGCAAGGTAAAATGGGGTATATCAGAGAGCTGTTAATGCTTCAGAAAAGGAAAAATGTAAATGGCAGAAATCTAAGTGATGAACTGAGGCTTTCACAGTGAAGATACATACACTTCCTACGTTGCTAACAGCTTGCTATGTAACTTATGTCGCGTTGGTACTATGGCAGTTTCTACAGTGTTAAAACCCTAATTGAAAACATAGTTTTGAATAAAGAGATCTCTGAAAAACAGCACTGATCCTCCGGGACAAGGTAGAGCAGAAGGCATGGGGACTGGGGACAATGCATCCTCAGCTCCTCGGGAGCCTGAGAAGACAGGCAGCCAGACCTGCCCTTTCAACAAAAAGCTGCTCTACCAAACAAGGCTGCTCTCTGAAGATGTCCACCCACCCAAAACAAAACCTAGAGCCAAATGTTTTTTAGAAGAATATTCTTTTCAAGGGTAAATTGCTTTAATAGAAGTTTAGTTGAAAGGCTGGCTGTAGTTTGGGTGCTCCCTGGGTTTGGTTGTCCTCCTGGAGGTAACAGTTTGGATCTTTTTGGACTGAGGACAGACTGGGATTCATGTCAGTCACTTCCTGGGCAAGTGCTCTCATATCAAGGGTCTTCAATATAAAGCATAAGCTAATACATTTTAAAAGTGCAGGTCTGGGCAGCTGAGCTCTGGAGGACGAGCAGAAGTCGGAGCATGATCCCATCCTTCGTGGTTCCAGCTGGTTAATGCCAGGACCTCAAGAGGGGAAAGGTTTTAGGGTTTGCCCTTCTGGGCAGGCTGCTCCTCCCCATGTGTGGTCCAGAGAGCCTGGGGCTCATGCTGGGATTCACACCAGTGGTCTGGGCTTGAAAAACAGGGAGGTGCCATGTCTGACCTGTGCTGGACTGCCTCTGCACCCAGTCTGTCCCCAGATGGGCCTGGTTTGGGGCTTTTGAACTATGTGCCAGAAATAACTATTCATTAAAAAAATCAGTGCTTTCCATAAAGTTACTTGAGGATTGTATGTCAAGAGACTAAAATATCTTTCATTTCAGTTCATTTAGTCCAGGAAGTCTTCCCACTGTAACTGTAACCCACTCTGCTGTCAGGGAACGTACTAGAGCTACCGTGGAGTTAGAGAACCAAAAAATATACATTTGAAGTGACAGCATGAAAAAAGTGAATGGGGGTGAAATATAATTAGCTGAGGCAAGGACAAGTAGGTAAGTCTCCACAGTCATAATTTATGTGGGATATTGTTATAGTTATTACCATGCAATTGAACAGGAATACACCAGAGCAATTTTCGTATCTTAAAACATGCAGAGGCACTCACATATATATGAGAAATTCTCAGAACTCAAATCATCCAAAATAATCAAGAAAGTTATTATCATAAACAGCACAATTAACACAGGGATCACAAGGGATGAGTCTCCATTTCTGATAATCTTAAGAGAAAATGAAAGCATTATTAAAACTTTAGTGTAGAAATGGTAGCTACGTTCACATCTCTGCACACATCACCAGCACTCTGTAGTCTCTGTCAGTCCTTCCTCTACTATTTCTTTGCCAGACCGAGAACCAACAAAATGTATAGATTTGAGATCTCCTGAACCATCAGAGAACACATGTGGTACTGAAAAATACTCAGACCGAACTTGCCAGTTTAAATGGAATTTTTTGTTTTATAAACTAAAGAGAAGCAGTCTTCAATTACTAAAAAGGAGGAGGAGGAATTATGGAACCTATGGGTACAAGCTTCAGGGGATTTAAAGTTGCAAAGAGAAAAATGGTGCTGCCATCCAAAATTTAGAGGCTTCTTTCTAATGTTGCTGTCAATACAATATTGCTTTCATCAGCTGTGTAAGTTATTTCTACCAGTAACATAGAATCATTGAATAGTTTAGGTTGGAAGGGGCCCTTAAAGGTCATCTAGTCCAACTTGCCCCATGCAATGAGCAGGGACATCTTCAACTCGATCAGGTTGCTCAAAGCCCTGACCAACCTGACCTTGAATGTTTCCAGGGATGAGGCATCTACCACCTCTCTGGGCAATCTGTGCCAGTGTTTCACTAATTTCATCATAAAAATTTTCTTCTTTATACCTAGCCTGAATCTACTCTCTTTCAGTTTAAAATCATT
>NW_009632105.1:0-21071 GCF_000690535.1 Cariama cristata
CCCCCTCCCTCTCCACACTGACAACAAACCCACCTCCACCGCATTAGGCCAGCATTAGCTTATCAAACGGGGGTGTGTGTGTGTGTGTGTGTGTAATATTGATCATTTTCTCCGATTTTAAAAAGAGGGTGAGGGGAAAAAAGAAAAAAAAAAAAAAAAAAACAAGAAGGGGAAAGCAGACAAAGAGAGGCTGAATCAAACCCCAGAGCAACAAAGGAGGAAAAACAGGTGGAAGACGGCAATTGTTTTCTGAACCCCAGCTAAGTCGAGAATTGAAACGAGGGAGGCACCGCGAGAGGACTGGGGGATGAAAGGGAGAGATGGTAAGAAACAGAAGGGCTATATAAGTCTGAAAATGGCTAGAAAGAACAAGGGAGAGAGGAGACAAGAATGGAAACCTCTGATGTTGGCAGGAAATGTTGTGATTCTAAAGATGAAACAACTTGTGGGGAAAGAAATTGGGAAAAAATACCCCTGTGTATTTCCTAGGGTGAACTCGAGCAGCAAATGAACTGCAGAGGAGACAGCTGCTGGACAGCACTGGGCAGGAATGAAATGGCGCAGCGTCCTCTGAAGGAGAATTCATTGTTAGAAAATGACATCCTTTCATAATACCGGTATTTTTCAAAGCCTGCTCCAGCTGCAGCTGCAGATGTGGCTTAAAAACCTGAGCAGGAGGCCCATTCCCCTATGGCAAGACCATATATTCTATGACCGTAATGTTATTGCCATAAAGGGAACAGGAGAGATGGGGCAGGAGAGATACTTAAAACTTCCAAGCTCATTTGAGACAAGCAATAAGGGACATACAAGGAGTTTAGGAAAAGAAACATGACGGCTTTCTTACTTATTTATGAAATTATTATAGAAATGTTCATAATGTATATTTTCACTATCCCCTAGTATGTTGGGGGCTTTAATTCCTTTGGACGGACGCCAGCGCGTTTGGAAAAAAATGCTGGGGAGAGGGAAGGAATACATTTACTGAGAAAAAAAACTGCATTCCTTCCAACCTTTCTGCAGCTTCTTAAAAAAATACAAAAAGCCTCCTTCAAACTGCTCAGTGCCATACCAATTTCCTGTGTAGACCTGAATATTAGTATATGTTTTTCTGTGTCTCCTAAGTTTCCCAAGTTACCTAATGCACGCTCAGCATGAAGCATTTTTAAATGAGTTAGTCTTTATTGAATTATGATTTCCAGCAGTCACTAATAACAAAATTCAGATTGCTCCAGCAGACGAGGATTTTAAGAATGCTGTGAAGAAACTGAGTTTTTAAGAGACTCTAGAAGAGCCACCCACTGCTTGTGTATAGTAACCGTGAGCCTCTTGACGAAATACTTCAAATAGTTAATTAGATTTGCTAACAAAAAAAAAAAAGAATCAGTCATTAGGAGTTACCACTCTGGGAGACACTGGATAAAGGCTGTTACTGGTGCACCTACGGCTTCGTCAAAAGTGAAGCTAAAAAAAAAATTCTTTTTTAAATAAAGTTTCAGGTTTTCCTCTCACTGTCCCTGCAGTTGGCACGATGCAATTAGCAACACATCTAAAGGGGAAAGAGGAACTTTTATTCCATTAGGACTTCTTTTTTACCTCAGGAATTTCTTCAGGCTGCTAAAAAGGCATTTTTCAAGCAAGGAATAATAGGGACACTCGGAGCCTATCCACAGTCCACAGGGCTGGAAACTGCAGATCACCTGCAAACTGAATTTGTTCTATTTTGTTAACCATTTATTTTGTCTTTACTGGCTGTTCAAAGGGAAGTGTGATAATCCCACTGTTCCTCACTTGCTCAGCAGGGAGTTTAATCTAATAAAGCTATTACAGCAGAATGGATTAAAGCAACGTGAAGCATTAGTAATTTGAGGAGCAGTTAAAGAATGTTAACGCTGAGACTCTGCGCATATTCTTCTAAAAACATGATCACAGAGATGAAAGCAGAGCTCCTACTCAATATGTCATTTTTCAGGCACAAAATTTAATTCTTTCAGCGTCCTCATCCAGATGTTTATAGCAAGGAGTGAGAGACTGGCCATTATTTAACAACTGCTGAAACCAGAGGCTGACCAGAACGGGCATGCTTTAGCTTACCCCAGTTTTGATTAATCCTTCTGTTCTAATAATATCTTTTTTAGAAAGAGAGATATGTGACTGAAGTCATCTGATATGGCATATTAGGATGAGATACAGTATTAAAAGCTGAGGGACTTAATAACGTTCCCTGTCCTTCCCCCTTGGTGCAGCAGATGTGGAACATCGCTGCCAAGAAGACTGAAGACCCGCAGCGGCGTAGCTGGGCCGGTACGAGGTGGAGGGAAGCTCCAGGTGGAGTGGGAAGGGTTCAGCTCCTACACCATGCCCTGATCCCAAATGCAGACAAGCCACCGCAGTTTCAGCAAACGGCCGACCCGAAAGCTTCCCGCACTTCTGCCTGTGCCAAAACTGCCCATTACAGCCCCAAAGCAAAGACATTAATTAATAACTGATAATTACAAACAGGACTCAGGCTGCATCTCACGGGGACGCAGGAGACTTCACAGCTGCCATGTCCCCGTTTCCGAGCCGGGACTGCTGACAGCTGCTGGCAGGGGGACCGTGCCACCAGGTCCAGTTGAGACAGAGCAAAGTAAATAATAAGCAGTACTGCATTGTGTACATTTCAGTGTAGTTGGTTTTTAACATATTATTGATCTTACCGTGAAATCAAGCTTTTGGGGGCAGAAATGCAATTAAAACCCCAATTCCATTGCAGATTCCTGGATTCTTTATCAGTATTGTCTCAGCCAGGAAAGTGCTTATCCCATGCTTGGCCTTTTGTCAGTAAATAATATACATTGGCGACATCGGAGGCGGGTGTGCTCTGGGTTGCTCCTGTTCTGCGTGGGAACCCAGCAGGACTCACAGCATGCCTCTGCACTGACCGGGGCCACGCACCGGTGTTTTAAGGAAGGGGTACGTTTCAAAAGTTCAACAGCATGCTATTACCACAAAGCCTTAAGACAAATGATACAGAAAATATCATTTTGTCATAGCCAGGGAAATTCATCACTGTGTTCAGAGGTGCTCCTGCTCAGTCCCCATTTCGGAGCTGCTTTGGCTCTCCCAGAAGAGGAAACTTCCTGTGCTCACAATAATAAGGGTGAGAGCCATGACAGGATCAGTTCTGCACTGGATACATGGAGCCTTGGCGGGGGAAAATACCTGAACTCCACATCATTTCCTAAGCCCACTGGTATGGTCCCAGCCTGGAACTACCTGACAATCTTAAGTCTGAACTTGAAGAAAAAAAAAAATAAGCACTGAGAGTCAAGAATGTGGTCCTCCTTTACACCTCAATGCCTGCAAGGAAAAGTGCATCTCAGAGAGAAATCCACATGATCTCGCCTCCTTAAGGGTAATTAAAAGTGCTTGGCTACCCCAGGATTTTGTTCCCATTCTGTACTTGACTGTTCCCTAAAGGGCAAAGTTTAATGCAATATATATTGTATACGTATATATGCTTATAATAAAAAATGTAATATAGCATAATATGCAGTAGCACTTACAGAGGCACTAGTGCTTTTAAATGTCAGTGACCGCATCCTAGCAAACTTCTTTCGCACCATCCCAGTAACACAGCGAGGTGCCCAGTGCCAGACCATGGCTGTCCCCGTGGCAAAAGGGAGCAGAGCGTGAGGGAAGGCTCGTGGTCAGAGCGGCCTCCAGCAGAGCCCTTCCTGCCGCACCCCACACCGCAGCGTGCATTCACCAGAGGAAGGCTGTGCCAGAGAGCTTCCACCTATTCAATATTGCTCTTTGCTGCCATAAATACTTTTCTAAATATGGGAAATGTTTTGAACTCTCCTGTCTGACAGTCTGTATGTGCAATGGTGTCCTACAGAAAATGAACAGCTGAAGTAGAGAAGATGGTCATTATCTTAAAAGCTGGGAAGCAAGAGAGTAAATAAGCAAGAGAGTGTCCTATCCACAGCCAGGTGACGTCAGGCGTGGGGGATGCGGCCCAGAGCCAACCATAAAGACCTGTCGTAGGATGGGATCTCACAAACCTGCCTGAGCCACCGGTGCTGTCCTGATGAACGATCATTGATTCAGTAGGTTTGGAAATGCAGATTAATGCATTCCAAATTCCTCTTCTGATCTTCTTTACTACATTTCCTGTGGGAGGAAAAAAAAAAAGCTACATGCTGACATATGCATCGTTACATGGCAGCAGGATTATTTCTAGGAAATTCGTGGGGAAACTTGGAAACTGGACTTGAAGCATGAAAGTAGCTGGCAGCTTCACTATGAAAAAATCTATTGCCTCTCCGTGATGCAAGTTCCTCCACTTAATTCAGTCACTGGTTAATTTGTTTCTTTGTTTAATATGATAGAAACCCCAGGGATCAAATCATTCATAATAAAATTATATTAGTACTTTATTTTTGTCATTTCTGATTGCTCTGAGCAAGCGTTATTGGATAGTTTGATCATGGGATACAGAAAGTTACCATTTAATTAATATGAAAGGTGCCTAAATTTTGAATAATATTGAAGAAAAAAAGCCTTAGGACGTGGCAGGAGACTCGGATGTATTATTAACTCCTCTTGCTTTCTACGCCACATTGACTGTCAGCTTTTGGGTGCACTTCAAGATGTGAGATTTAATCTATAAAGCCTGAAGTTGCTCAGAATGTTATGGTCAGAAATACCCATTTTTCACCAGTTACATTGACACGATGGAGGAGGAGCCGACGTGTCGTAGAGGGGAAGTCACACACGGGGGGTGCAGGTGGGTGCCCCAGCTGCTTCCCCTCTTTGTCCTTGGGTTTAGGGGCCAGCCATCAATGACAACCAACTAATAAATCAGATTAATAACTTCATGTTTTCCTGAGCTATTGATAGTTTGAGAATAACCACCAACCCTGCAGCCACATGTTCACACGAAAAAGCCAAATCTTGGACAACGTGGGGAAAAACATTTTTTCAAGTGAAAGTGGCAAAGTCTAGCTGCTTGACACCGCAAAATTGTCCTGAATCCAATGAAAAGATGTGTGCTTTGCTCATCCTTTGCTTTGCCAATACACCCCACTGGTGTCTCGAAGGGCGAGTGGCAGTATCTCCTTTATTGGGGCCCACCAGGGCAATTCCCTGTTGTATGCAATGATTTTCTATCAACAGGCACAGCAATACATTTCTTAATGTTATCAACTCATCAAGAAGACGTGAAGTTTGCTCAGGAAGCCTCTGTCCTTCTCTGGTGAGCAGCGTGTTGAGGGAGCCTCCCAAGCGCCCGCTCCCCACCAGTTGTGCCACGCTCCTCCCCTCCTTTCCCAGCTCTCAGCTGGATTGCCACAACTGCAAAATTACATTTCATTTTCCTCCAGCACAAACCGCTGGTCAGTACATTTTGCTCAGCTGCATCAACCAGCTGGGTAAACCCCAGCCACCTCTGGAGGGATGTGGGTGACAGCATCGAGCATCAGTAACGGCTCGGTTTTATCGGGCTCTGTGGGGTCAGTCAGCAAGCACACAGAAAGCAAAGGGTTGCTTTAGTAATACAATATTTTTGAAATACCTAGCCTGAGATCCACAGGTCATAATTAGCAAAAAATGAAATGACCTGGGGATAAACACTGAATCAGAGGATGGAAGCTAACATAATGGTGTTGAATCCAATCAGCAGCTGTAAGCTATACATACAACGCCGGCTCACCTCTTAATGCAAATGTTGGCACAGAGTCTAAGTTAAACACTTTCTAAGAGAAATGTGAAGCTATAAGACTGAAAGTATGATAGGTCTGTGATTTAACTGCTGGTTTAAAACTTCATCACTGCTAAATGCAGCCCCTGCACCTCCCAGGGAGCGATCTGAAGACAACCCTGCCTTCCACCTACAGCCCATCGACCTTTCAGATGGTACAGGGGCAGCACCTGAACCGTTTCCCAACCTGTGAGCTGGACTCACCTCCTGCCTCATCTGCAATAGCAACAAATAACAATAATCATAATGAACTACCATAAGGCAAAAATAAGAGTAATATAGAAACTATCTTGGAGATGTTTAGGGGTTTTGCTTTGTAGTAATTTAATTTCACAGTATAATGGGGTCTTTAATGCAAGTTTATTATTTTAAAAGTTTTTTAAAAGAGTAAGAAATCAAAAATCTACATATAAGGTGTCTGGTCGGTGTATAACAAGTTATATACTGAATGTCCAGTACAAAACTCAGCAATGTGTTATACAAAAGGCAACAGCAAGCCAAAAGACAGATTTAAGAACATTATATTAGAATATTCCTTAATGCTGGTGAGAACTTTGACTTAGTCAAGGACCATCTCTTAGGAAGCCATCCAAAACAGAGAAATCAGCCCAGACTGTGCGAATCCTGGGCAAGACAGAGCAAAGCAGCAAAGGCTGGAAAGAGGTTGATAGGAAAGCAAGAAAATTATGCACAAATTTGCAAAGCCATAGGGCTTCAAAACAGGTCAAGTGCTCCCTCTTCTCCATCACGTCAGACATGTGCTGCTCATCTTCATTTGCACCGCCCACCACAGCCCATCCCATGCTGCTGCTCCCCAGCGCTTCCCCCCCCATCACCATGCTGGGGAGACCGGGGAGGATGGAGCCTTTCTCGTATCATCCCGCCTGGCTTTGAGCCACTGTGAGGGAAATTTCAGAAACTAAAAGGGCTCTGGGAGCTCACCGAGCAAAACCCCCCGTATTAAAGCAGGAACAAATAGAACCTACTCTGTAAAACCCTTAAACAGAAAATTTCAACGCATCCCTAAATCTGTGCCCATCTTTTAGCACTCCAATAGTTAGAAAGCTTTGCGTTACATCCTGGCCAAGTCATCCTTGTCACAAGGTAAGTCTGCGCTGTTTAATATGTTTGGTAGAAAAGATAAAAGTTTGAGGGTAATTAGCACAGGAGAGGAGAGCGAGGAAAGCAAGGGAATCGGCAACATGATTGGAAATGAAAATCAATGTTACTAAGTAGAAGGAAATGTATACTAGAGGCAAAAAAATAAAGTACGTATAGACCTGACAGTATTCTCAATGAACAGGGTCAAAACAAAACATGTTTTCATAAAGCATCCTGTTGGACTGTCCCAAAGGAAGTCAGTGCAAGCACAAATACAGAGATTAAAAATGAGTTTTCCTAATTAATTATAATAAGTTTAGAAAGGATATTGAACTTTGTGCCCTAGGGTTTATGTCAATCTTTAACTACTAGAGAGCAGAATAAGATGTACATTCTAGGGGCAGATTATGCAGCACCAGTGCCCTCTAAGGTTCTTGGGTTTTCCCCTAGAAGATGCGAGACCAGTTGCAGACAGGGATGAGTGTGAACCAGCAAGAAGATTCCCAACTGGCACGGCATGGCACTTGTTTTCTGCAGCATCAGTTCTCCAACCGTTCACTTCTGCCCACACAGATTCATAGCTGACTAAAGTTAACAGCATAATAAAGACAAACGATGGTATTGTTGACTAGTGGGTACAACTAGCAATAAAGGATGAGAAAAAGCCTGATCTAAAAGCCGGCACACATGCAGTTTAACAAACCCGCTTCCTGTCCTGCTCCCTGGGAAGTCACGTCCTCTCATGGCACGTGTAGGGCAGGTAGAAGCCTAAGGAGCATTTGGGCAGAAGACCACCCATGAATGATGAATCTGTCCTTGCCTTGTAGTAAGGATGGATGCTCCCAATGATTTCTGTATTTGTTGCTTTTGGCTGAAATCTTTTCTTGAAAACTGCAACCAGGACTAGCCCTGGCAGAACAAAACAGACTCTGCTTTACCTCAGCAGAAAGCCACATTATTTTTAAATCCCAGAGTCTCTGATCCAATTTGGGTGCAGGAGTGGCGTCCCCAGCAACGCGGCTCATTCATCTTATGCTGTTTATGCTGCTGAGCCTCTTCATGGCTTATGAACAATCTAGCTCCGGCTTTGCAGGTTTCATATCATTATGCAGACTGTCCAAGATTACAGTACACATTACATTAATTTTTAAGGAAGCTATGTCTTTCTAGTCATACGTCTTTAAAAATGAGACTTCATACACACGTCAAGGAATTCAGAGTTGACGTTCCCATAGCAAATGCAATTTTCTCCCCAGAAGAACAGGCCATGACAACTGAACGTATTTATAAAGGCATTAGAGCCAGTTATGCTAGCTTCTGTAAAGATTGCACATATACCTGTTCACTATAACAATTTCAATTGGCCTTTGCTGATATGACCGAAGAGTGTGAGCTGGGATGGAGAGCAGTCCAAGAAGCCTGCCCAAGTTTCTCACTGTCATCAATAGCTTTCACTATTTCCAACATGCAAAGGCAATGTCTACTTTTTAATTGCTGGGAATACTTTAATAAATGTGACTGTTATGTCTAATCAACTAAATCCTCATTTTCAGGTCTTAAGCAGCTCTCCACTATATTGGCCAACAAAACATATGACGTTGCCATCCTCTAACTTTCCTACCAGGTACAGAAAGTGCTGTTGTTTGTTACCAGTCAGCTCCCTAAAAAGTCATGGGTTACGAGTTTAATAGTTTTCATTTCCATATCCAGCTGAAGCATTTTAGAAAAAGCCACCAGTGCTCCTTATCGTTCACTGCACAACGGACACAGACATCTGCTTTTTCCAGACCCCCTTTAACCTTATCTGCATGTGGAAGGTACTGGAATAGCACCATAATAAAATGCAGGACAAGCTGGCCCATTTAATATTTGACCTGAGAACAGTTTATCCGGTACTACAAGTTGATCAAATAGGCACAACACCAACAAAAGTTTCCATTTGGCTGCAGGACACCGAGCTCATTTGCCAACCCAGGGACTCCCGCAGAGGACAGGAGCAAGCCTCCGTGCAGCACCCTCGTGCCTTCAGCACCAGGTCCTCCAGAGAAAGCCTCACACTAGCCCAGCACTGGCTAACTTACCAAGGCAAATTTTCTATCCTGTTTCAAGCGGCTGATAGCTTGGTTATGTTCTGAAGCATGAGATTTGTATGTCATGGAACGTTTATTTAATGTATTTGGGAGGGTTTAAGTTATCGCTCTCAACAGCTAGGCTTTCTTGTTTGACTGCAGAGCACTTCAGGGCACTCCCTCCCTCAGCAAAAATGGAAGGTGAGAAAAGAACCAGGGCTGGTACTCTTCCCCTGGTCCTCCCAGCCCTGCTATTCCCCTGAGACCTCCAGCATCATCCAGAAGAGAGTGGACTCAGCCATGTGCTAATTCTGCACTTACAGCTTGCTCATTTAATCACTCCATTTCCAGCTTCGTAACCTAGAAGAAAGCATTTCTCTCCGGTAGAATAAACTTCAGGCTTGGCCAGGGTTCAGTGTGAACTCCAGAGAGATTTGCACACTGGTGTCCCAGAAGAAATGCATCTTTAGAAAGTGCTGCACACCAGCTAACAACGAAAGCCCCGCCAAGTGAGCAGGGACCAAAAGGGAATCTGGAAAGTGCTGTGTCCTGCCAGGGTACTAGGGGCAGCTGCGAGGTCCCAAAGCAGCAGGTTTTCGGCAAAGAGCCCGAGTCAGGAGAGGCTGGTCACGGCAGCGAATGTCCCCAAGATGACACACAGCAAAGGAGGGCCTTCTCTAGCGTTTCCATCATCCCAGTACTAATACTTCTCTGACTCTCCTTGGGTCTGGAGTTGGCAAAACAGCTTGACCTTCCAGCTCCAGTTGCAGTAGGAAATTTGACTTTGGACTGTGATCTGCAGGGGCGATTATCCTTAATGTACTACCACGGGAAAGGACCCCTTTCACTTAAGAAAAAGAGACATCGAGAATAAATCTGCAAAGTGTTTTACCCCAAGCCAGATACCTTTGCACTTTGTCCTGCTCCAGCGTTATCTTATGATCCTCCACAGTTAGCAAATGCCTCAATGTTATCTAAATATTTCTTTTACCCACTTTCATCATCTTTTGTAGATTATAAGTATTACTTGTTTGGCAAGTCCCCTCTGCAGTTTGAACAAGTACAAAAACAAAAGCCACCGAGAAGTACCTGTTCAGACAACGAACAGAAATTGATTCTATTTATAAAACTTATTTTTCTCTTTTGTTTCGTAAGATATTCACAAATGGTAATATAATCAGCCTCCTTGTAGGTCCAGCATGAATAGTTCTTTTCATTAAAGTTAAAATAATTAATGTTTTTAATGCCTGTCAAGGCTTTGGAAGTACAAAATGCTGTAGGCTACAAAGGACAAAAAATAAGGCTACAGTTAAAAACATATATTATAAACGGTCCCTTAAACCCTAGTGTGGTATCCTTTTATCATTCCTTCATTCTGAGGTTAGTAGGTTATTAACCCGTATCCTGAGGGAGAAAGGATGCACATCAATTATATCAATTGAATAGACAAATGAAAATCAAATTAAAAATTTAACACGCACAACCATAATTACAATACAGTGCTTCTAAGAGGAATTTCATCTGAGGAATGAAATGTAGAAGTGCTTTCTCAATTTTAACTGCAATTTACAGTAGCAGTAGCAGGAAAATGTAGCCAGAGATAGGCAACCTAATGAAATGGAAGTCCATGCAGGAAGATCTCAATGAAGTCTTTACTCCTAGTCCTGCAACACCACTGTGACAAATCCATTGTAATTTAATTGACTGGTCCAGTATTTAACACTGTGAGGAGTGCTGTGAAAAGAGAGATTTATTTGTCTTACTTCTAGCCAAAGTCTAGCACAAGCATGGTCAAAGCTGCAGACAAGAGGCCGTGCGGCATTCCCAGCAGAGCCGCTGAGGATGCGCCCAGTCCCGCTCGCCAGCCTGGCACTGGCATTACCAGTTCACTGCTCCTCCGTGTTAGTATGCCCACTACAAAATGCCAATAAAATATTGTCCCCACTCATCACATGCTATCAGTATCTACAATTTCCATGAGGAGAGTAGTGCACTCATTCATTTCACCTGCTATACAGCTAGTTTCAAGATCATCATTGAAACCTGACTGAGCCAGGGAAGCCTATTTTTTGTATGCTTTTAAAATTGTGCAGTTGTGGTCCTCTGGATTTTATGCTTTATGTCACCTCTACTCCTAATGGAAAAGAGGAAATGCTTAGAGGCATCCATCAGAGAAAAAAAATCTTTTCTAAAGCTGCCACCTACTGAGAACTTTTGATTGCAATTTTAGACTAAGATGCAAAAATATTTAGCTCAATTAAATAATTAAATGTGTTTATACTGTGTAATTATATGTATTAACATTGCATATTTAAACAATTAAATAAACAATCACAACGCTTCTGCCTTTCGTGGTATTTACATATCACGACAAGCTCCAGCTCCCTGAACCGTTCTGCTGTAAACACTGGGATACACGAGGGTTCCCTGGCCATTCAGTAACCACCGAATTGGGTTGTCGCCTTCCATTACTGCACATGAAAACAGATGTGAAAAATGTAATGGCACAGTTAACTCATTTCAGTATCTCCAAGGGATGGCAGAGAAGAGAGAGGAGGCCAGACAAAATAAAATACCCGGAAGAGGACAGGCAGGCTTTTAAGATAGCTACAGTGATGCAAAAAAATGCATGTATAAGCACATATAAAACAATGTAAAAGCAGGCCTTTTCCCCAAACACCCATGTCCTGAGACTAACAACTAGGTACAGTTTCAATAGCTGTTCTAAAATGAAAAAAAGTCATTTTGGGGTTGTAGAAAAACTCTCCAGAAGTTACACCAACAAACCTCTCCGAACTTGCCATGGAGGCTCAGAAGTACCACGCAATGGTAAAAATCACCTTGGTCCTGCAAACACCACCCAAGACTTCACCTGAGAAGCTGGAAAACAAACTATACAACCAATGTGCAAACACAGAACCTCGAGCTCCTCGCTGTTCTGGCAGAACGCCGAGGAGAGCTTGCAGAGGAAAGCTAAGAACAAAAAAGACAACAAAAGTCTTGGGAAATAACTGGGGTACAGGAAAAAAAAAGATACTTTGATGAATGCTTCCGATTCCCAACATAAAATCCTAGATATGGTATTATTTCCTTATATTGTACTTTAACTCTGAGGACACCGTGACATGTGAGACCGTATGCTTGTTTAACTTGCCTCCAAACAACCGCCACCATGAGTAGTATGCAGATGCTGTCAGTGAAGACCGAAAGTACCAGTACAGCCCGTGGGAAACATGGGCATTTCTGGCATAAGGAAGTGTGGAAAGGCTAAAATCAGGGCAGCCAAACCCTTCCTTTTTACCGTACAGGCTTGGCCAAGCATCCCCCTGAGCCGCTGCTGGTCCAAGCCCTCGCCGGCGGGCACAGGGGATGCGTGTCTCTTCCTCCCCTGCACTGCCTGTACTTCTCAAGCCACCAAGAACTTTCTAGCAGTGACTCCCCATTATCTTAACACCATAGCTGCGGAAGAAGCAAGAGGCTCTGCTTCTCTCTGCAGATTTGCCTGTAACTTCAACACTTCATCACTTGCAAGCTGAGGACAATTACTCAGAAACAAATAGGGAACGAAGGCAGCACTGCAACGGAGCTATGCCATTTTAATGCTATTTCTGTCTATATAAAATCTTCTGTAATTTGTTTACGACTACCAGATTCAACAATAGTGTGCAAATGCAAACCCATTTATGTTAATATCCCCTCTCTCTCTTTCTCAGATCAGATTCTGAATAAAAATTAGGTAAATACTCTGTTTGAAAATATATAAGATGAGAACTAGTTGGGGAGGGAGCAAGAGAACCTCCAAATGCACGATCCTATCAACCACATTATTTTTTTTTACTTAATAACTTAAGTGTACTGTTAGTGAAATTACAACCTGCTTGTGACACAATAAATTTACAACAAAATTCATTCCATAAATTATTCAATTCGCTGGCTGCAACTACGCTGAGAAATATCACCATGAGCAGATGATTAGCATGTGAAAGGAAAGCCATCTCCAGACTGAAACAATCACTGTCACACCTCCATTTGAAGATGCCTAGTGGAGTTTTGTAAAATTACCATTAAGAATACACATTTAAGGCTTTGTAGTTTCTATAAAAGCATTAAGTATTTGATTTACATTAGATTCATTTGTTCTTTCTTCAACTGTCTCTTTTTCCTACAAACCATAACCATTTCAATAAATGCTGGCTCAATCAAGTGTGCATTAAAACAAAAGAATTTAAGTTCAATAAAAGTGATGAATCAGAACTAGAAGCTAACCTTCCCCCTCCCTCCCCTTCCCTTGCCACATGATTGCCACAGCAGGAGAAACAGGCTGATTTGGTAGTCCAGAGGGACAAAATAGTCTTGTCCCACATGGACATACACTCCTGGAGAGATAACCCCAGGCCTGGACCACCGGTATGGAGTTCTTGAATCAAATGCCAAGTCTTTCTCACCGTCTGGAAGGAGAGAAGGCTGGCAACGAAGAAACGTTTCTATGCAACACATTATCTTCCTTCAGATAAACAGTGGGGCTCTCGATGGACAAAACTTGGCATCTCACAGTCTAAGCTGAACCAAATTATTTTTGGTATCCAGCAAATTAAAATTCCACGAGAAGTTCAGCAATTAGGTCGGCAGTCTTCCCAACTATGGGAGAATGAGACTACGAAATATAACTGATGCCCAAGCATCATCAGCATCTACCATAAGCATGAGCAAAATCAATGGAAATGCTTTACCAGGCTGCTGAGATGGTTTCTTCAGCTTCTACAGTTATTTTCTGCCCCAAACAGCTATATAGCAGCTATATAGCAGTAGGAGAACTGACTGCAGCTGTATATCCCATACATCATTGCAATATAATACTAGCAGCAATTCTTTACAGCAGTCTCTTAAAAATATTCTGATAGGGCAAGGAAAATATTAAAACCTCCGACTGTGCTCTCCTTTTATGCTGTTTGAAGAATTCTTTATATTTCAGGATGCAGGAGTAGCTGCTCTGAAGACAGGCATTAGCTCCCTGACGAACGACCCACATTAGGCTACTGCAATGCCCCACCCAGCGAAAACAAGCTGGCGGATGAATTTTAAGCACAATTTTCTCAGGTGACCTAGATGAGCTTATCAAAATGCCTCCATACAACAGACCCTTCTGATCCAGGCCCATGAAATGTAAACATCTTACCCATTAGAAGCATTTAAATGGCTTCCAGCATCTTTACCTCCTGCTGGATTTCCCAGCTAGAGAAATTCAAGAAGCGTATGTAAAGAGTTTATTTCCCTGGAAAGGAGGAGGAAGGATTCTTCTTGTTCTGGGAATGAAAATGTTGCATTTTTACAAAATACTTTTTAAAAAAAAAAAAAAAAAAAAGTCCAACGGCAGTCTCCGAGTAATTCAAGAGTCACTGCCACGACAAAAATCCACTTTCGCAGACATGCGTGTTTCAAAATAAGAGCTACTCTTTTTAAGCCGCATAATGACATTAATCTGACTTCTTCCTCACCAACCATGCAACTTGCATATAAAAAAAAAAAAAAAGATTGTTCTAGAAGCGGTGACCACAAGAAAAAAAAACTTCTTTGCTCCTTTACCCAGAAACTTTATTGGCTTTACATAAGACTGCACTTCTCCATCCATTGACAAATTGCTCTGTCTTTTCTTATTCTGAGTTCATTATCGGCACTCAGACATGTTCCCTAACTCCTTCTTGAAGCCTCTCCCATCTGAAAGCAGTAGCTTACATTATTCATAAGGATAATCACAAATATGCAGAGAGCCATACACATGTAATGGAGAGGCTGACTTGTATCCAATCCAAATTCCATGTGCTTCATGGAGCTTACGACTTTCCCATAAATTTTTGCAGCATGGACATACCTCCATTCTCAGCCACTCCAACAGCCCCAAAGCAGGGACAACTTTGAAAAAAGTTCTCATGCTCCCCCATAAAGTTTTATTTCTTTTGAAGGAGGGAAATCATGTAAAAATATTATGCCACCTTCTCATGCGTTCTCCAGTTGGATGTATTTGTTTACACATGCCGTCTCCTGACTCCGCATACAGAAGGCACAAATGGTGTTCATGTTTTTAAACAATATTCTGGAAATTAACTGAAATTAAACATTTTCAAGACCACAAGAACAGCAAAATCAAGTTACTGTCGTTTCCAATGCCTCCATGAAAAAGCCAAGAAAAGTCAGTGCCCTAGTTAGCATTGACTGCTGGCAGCCAACAACGGGACGTTTTCTAAGGCAGCTTCTTTACCTTTGGTGATCTAGAGAGACTTCTTTCTCATCTGCCTTGCAAGAAGCACCCTGAGTCAGCCACAGTGCTGTGGCAATTGCATTATGAGTCAGAAGGTAGGAGTAAAAGCCCAGTCAGCCTAGAAGAGGGAAAAAGTAAATATGTCTGTAACTGCAGGAGCTGAAATGATGTTAGCATGGGAGATGATAAAACAAGGAGAGAGGAAAGGTGAGGGATCTTCATGGCAGGGGCTTTCCACTGGAAATATCCCAACTCCTTTTGGACAATATTATTAAATAACAGTAATAAAGTAATAGATTAAGAAAATGGAGGTATTTCTAAATCCCTCAAATTGAGACCAAAAAAAAGATTCTTCCATTGAGCTTCAAACCCATCCTGAGCAGATTCATGTCATCAGATGCAGTCTAATAAGGAAGAAAGAGACGATGCATTCACAGCCACATTAACCAGTAATAACTGTGTAACTTCAGCAGAAGACAGAATCATGGAGACATTAATAAGTGATGAGATCACAAAACATCTGGAGAAATGTGAGCTGATATAAAAAGTAGCCAGCCGAGTCTTATAAAGGGTAAATCTTGTTTGACAAATCTGCTGGAATTTTTTTAAGAGGTAACACAGACTCCAGACAGGAAGAAAACATGGGACATAATCTGTTTGGATTTTAAAAGGTTATTTGACACATCACAGCCCACAGGCTGGTGTATTACAGTATGGCAAGTCAAAAAATGCACCAACTTTGAATGGACAAATAAAATTAAGGCGGTTAACAGCCTGGTAGTGTTATCAGCAAAAAACAGAGGAAGCAAAGTGGAGCATGTTTTGTTCTGTCCACGTAAGATAAAGAGGAAGACGTCCTAACACAAACATCCAAGCAGATGGATCACATTGAACCATTATGTGGAGAACATAAAGTAATAAACTGTATAGTGGCCACAATATTAATTTTAACTGTAAAATGAGGAGTTTTCATATTAGAAGCCTGAAGTATAATGATGCCTTCGGAAGACGCACAACAGAAGAAACTGGACGAGACTCTAGGAATAACTACAAAAGATTTCATGACGGGCAGAGGGCTAACAAGGCAGATGGAGCTGCATACGGCCTGGGAAACTGGCTGAGTCCTCGATGAACTGTGCAACCGGCCAGTTAGAGACCACACTGGGATTGCTCTAAAACGGGAGCAGCATGCCTTAAGCCTTTTGTCTTAAGGACAAAGTGATAAAAGGTTGATGGCTAACTCACACAGAAAGGAAATACAAAGGGCTCTCTATATTTCAGTAGACCAAAGTTTTACTATTATTTCTCTTCCCCTACACCTTTAAAATCTACATGGTTATATCTCTCAGAATAGAGAGAGATAACAATCTGCCCAAAATCAGGTTCTGGCATAGTTGTGGGCAGCAATTTTGGGTAGGAGAAAGTTTTAGGGTTTTTCCTTCCAGGGAGAAAGACCATGCAGTGGGATCATCCTTAAGGCTCTGATCCCTCCTACTGCCTGGCAGAGAGAATAGCCACCACTCCTGCATGGGAAGTCCGTAAGCAGATGGACAAGCATCCAAGGGCTGACCCAAGAAATAGTTCAAATTTAGGTCCTTCTGAAGTAGGTCCCTGGCAGAAGGGAGATCTCCAAACTCTCCAGAAGCTGCAAGCCAACAGTGAGCTAAGCAATGAATAGCCAGCAGCTAGCAGATGTCCTCTTCAGCAACAGGCTCCACGTTGATCCTGGGAAAACTGATGGGAAATTTCTCTCCCTTGAAATCAGCAAATAGTCTTACATTAGAGGGATCACAGACAATGAGGGCTCCAAAGATTTAGATTATCTCTAGACTGAAAACGTGGAAAGAAAAATGACCACTCCAGAGCTCCTCTGGCTGTTTATAGCAAAGATGAAGGCAGCAAAAGAAGTACAGAAATAGAAACTAAAACCAGGACACTAAATAAAGTAAGGAAAAGTCTGGTCCCAAGGGGATGCTCTTGCATCTCTGGCTTGAGTATATGTGATGGAACGAATACTCACAGAGTGAAGGTACACACAGGGCACCTAGTCAAAGGAAAATACACATCAGCCTTCTGCTCTTCTTCGCTGGCCCTCATTTTTTTCTTGATAAACCATTAATGACTGAGATTATTTGTTCAGTTGTATTGCCTCCCCATTTTTCTGTTTGCAGCACAATTCTCTTTCACGCTGTGTGAGTGGACTTGCAGGGAGCTCCACCAGCCCTTCACATCTTTTCTGTTCCTTTGCACAAAAACAGTTGCCTTACTTTAGTTCAAACACCACTGGCCTTTTTGCCCCTCTGGCAGGCAGCAACAGGTAAAAACTAAGGCGGACTTCATCCTCTGACATAATACATAAAACTTGATCCCATTTTCTGCTTCTCAGCTGAAGCATATTGATCTGATTACTCTTTGGGATGAAACATGGAAGAAGACAAGTTTCTCTTATATAAAAATAAATTTTTTCATGTAGATGTCCAAACACACATACAGTCACATTACACATGTAGACCAATACATTATTTTTGCAAAGCATTTGGCCATCTCTGGAGATAAAGAACATATCTGAAATTAAGCCCCAACTTACCACATTATGCCAGTTTAATAGCCATTTAATATGCCATCAATAGCATTGATCTTAGTGGAGTCAGACCTTCAGGGTACTACAGGGGAGTAAGGATAACCTAGAGACGAGGGAATCATAGGAAAAAAAGGGGGGAAAAACGCAGCGAGAGGAGATGGCTCAGTGACATAAAAGGCAGCTGGCTGCTCACACAGGGTTTCCAATCCTGCCCGAGGAGCCTGTGCCGAGCATCACCCGAGGAGACACTGCCAGGGGATTTGATGAGAGCTTCTCATAAAAGTGAAGCCTCTGTGCAGCATGAGATGCAGCGGCCCAGGCCGGGAGGGTCTGGCTGGGCATGGGGCAGAGGGATGGTGGACAGTTAGCAAAGCGGGAGGATCAGTGAGCACAGAGCAGGGCAAAATGCAGAAGAAAAGACGTACAACACTTAGAGATCACATTTGGTCAGGGCCTGCAGTCAGTACTGCCTGCTTCGTATCAGCCAGGAGGCTCCCGGTGATGGGATGCACGGTGTCCGCCTGCGGAGTGTACAGGGGCATGACCCCCCCGGCCCACCGCTCTGCAGCAAGAGCCTGCAGCACACCGCATGCACTCCAGGAGACAAGAACAACTCTTCAAAGAAAACTTAGTTCAGCATATGCACGAATTTGGAATTTGAAACTTAAATAATCTCCTTTTCACCTTTTCTTTAAAAAAAAATATGCACGAAGGATTGTTTTCAAACACAGCCCGCAGTGCAGCAAGCTGCTGAGGCAGCAGCATGGTCTTGAATTACAATTTTTATTTATTATTTTGTTGTGCTCCCTATATTTTTCTTACAGCACAGAGAAGGAAAAAGGCAATTTTCAAAAGTTTATAACTCAACTCTACTGCAATGAAATGTCATTTGGGAGACAGAAAAGTGGGGAAAGAAGGACATTTATGGCAAATCTCCATTGCCAGGGCTTTTTCTTCTCTCTACAAATGTCTGCAGAAAACACCAACAGAATTAAGCTTACAGGAAAAAAAAAATCATAAACATGCTACAGAGGAATATGTTAAGCAATCTGTGTTATGTATACCTCTCTTTTTAAGTGGTCATATAGAAATAGACTTGTAACCATGTCAATGTATGTTCTCCGAGGGCAGGATGGTGCTCCGTGCTGGGTTTATGATGGGGAGCACCGGGGCGGGAGGCAAGGTGTTCTCCCCTCATGACCATGCCAGTACAGCCACACACCACATCATGCCTTTGTCACAAATTTTACTGGGATTTGCTTTAGAAATACTCTAGCAAGCACTTATGCGTATGTTTAGGGAGACTTACTGCATTTCTTCCACCTGTAAAACTTTAACTGCTTTGTGTTTAATTGCCTTAAACCTCAGAAGGAAAGGGGGGGGGGGGAAATATGAAAACAAAGGCCCCAGGTTTCTCCTGGGTTGCGGGGGCTCAGTGGAGATTCCCTTTAGCTTTGGTAACATTAACCAGCGTAAAGCCAATTACTAGAATGAATTCAAATAAATTTCTTCTTCCAAAACTCAGAGCTTCAAAGGCAATTCCTGTGAGCCTCCCTGAGCGAAAGAAAGGCCTGAGCCTACTGACACACAAGGGACGTCTCCCTCTTATCAGGTCAGTGGGGCAGGCTACGGTGCCCGGATGAAGCGCTTGTGGGGTGAAAACAGGAGGAAAAGAAAGCATCATGATGAGCAGGTATTTTGAACTAACAGCTGTGAATAAAGTTGCTCAAATCTTTGTGCTGTTGAAACAAAGCCTGAGCTGTAAGCAGAGGGCAAGGCTGCACAGGTGACCATTTTAAGATACTATAAGGAGTTTGCTTGCAGATAGTTAAACAGAGAAGTGATACCTGCATCCGCAGCTCATCACAGATGACTAGTCACCTGAATCTCAAACCTGACTCAGGAGGACTGAACTCCAGGAACATGGAGCAGCTTTCCTAAACACCTTTGAGCATTTCATTGCTATTCCTAGAACTAAGCGCAGAGTCTCTCCCGATGCTGAGAAGCAATTCCCTAAAAGCTGGAAGTCAACACCAGCCGGGAGCCAATGCCGAGCTGGGCAGCGTTGGGTCCAGCCCCAGGCCCTGGCCCAGCATCCTGGCCTGGTGCTCGCAGGGCTGAGGCCGGCAGAGGAGCTGGCAGGGTGGCACAGGGGAAGGGAAAGACATGGCCAGATCTGTCAAATGCTTTCAGATTCCCACAGCAGAAACCAGGAACACTTACAGGAAATCCTTACTGGGGCTTTTTCCTGGTGCTTCCTCCAAGGCTGCAAAACGAACATTAGGAAGCGGTTTGAAGATCCAAAAACAAATTCAGCATTATGCAATGCATGTTTAAAATACACCTAAAACCATTCCTATATCACAGATTCTGGAATGAAGTTGATGGCCATTTCACCAAACTGGTCCAGAGTATCATCAGACACAATGTAAAGTAGGAAGAAAACATATGAAAATAAGAACATGCATACTGGCATGTGAGGCAGGGAGCTTATTGTCAAGTATTTCATTTTTTCTAACTGCAATACAGAGTCTTAAAATAATTTCTACGTAGGCTTTCTGTGTAAAAAGCACCGTCAGTGAAAAGTTACACTAATTTAAACAAAATTAATAAAGAAATGTTCTGCTTCTTTTTATCATCTTTCTACCTCTCATCATTTATCATGCAAATTAAACTGCAGTAATAGGAAATGTAAAGAAAACAAACTCTGCAGTATATTGAAACCTCTATCCAGCAAGAGATAAGGTTGAATATTAGAAGGAAAGGTGCAGAAAATTAGCTGTCCATACAATAACTAGGAGGGAAACTGTTTTATTTAGCCTGGAGGGATTTTTTGTTGCAAACTGACTAAATTAAAATCCAGACTATTATACCCAGTATCTCACCAGAAAACGCCTTTTCCTTGCACTTTTAGATAAATTTTCATTGATCTCATTTTATGCATGATTACATTTTTAATGAGATGTACAATATTTTGAAGCTAATTTTAAATGCCTTCTCCCTCTCCTTCCTCCATTCCCCTTACCTCCCGTCACCATATCCACACTTACTGCTTGTTGGATTAACATTTCTGATAAATTGCTAGACCAGAAAGGAGCATTACTAAGAGGAGATAAATTACTTCCATCTTTTGCAGCTCCAGCGTAGTAAAGTAACCTTAAAAATGCCCACTGTCTAATTATGCCACCTTGCAATTCTTTCCAAAAGCAATCATTTTATTTCAGGTAATGATTTTATTTGTTGATGGTAACTCTGAAAAACATACAGATTGTGGTAAGAAGTCACCTTCCTCTGCCTGCAGCATTGGCCATAAAAATC
>NW_009632105.1:21102-26034 GCF_000690535.1 Cariama cristata
CATTCCCTTGAAACGCAAAACTCCTCTAGAAATAAAAAGTTTTATTCGCAAGATCTTTGACTCTTGTGAATAAAGTACAAAGCAGGTGAACATGGGTGAACTGGCCTATTGCCAGAGTGTGGTCATCTGGACTTTAAAATATTGGCCAATAATTGATTTTCAGCATGGAAAACTTGGCTCGTTCCCAGAAGTTTTAAACTTTATTTTCTTCCTTTGACTATTTTTGGTAAAGTCATACCCTGTAAAACAAAGGGGGAAATTGCAGGGACAAAGCACAAAATAAAAGTTCTGCCTCTAGCCCATCATTAAGTACCCAGCATTATTATTTCCCTCTGTGATTTGAGGACTGCTTTTTTGTGAATCCGGGGTTGGTTTGTTCGTGCAATGGGCAGAGGTTTGAAGG
The DNA here is from genome assembly GCF_000690535.1 of Cariama cristata. Taxonomy (NCBI): domain Eukaryota; kingdom Metazoa; phylum Chordata; class Aves; order Cariamiformes; family Cariamidae; genus Cariama; species Cariama cristata. Next base: position 21,506 of record NW_009632105.1, read on the forward strand.
AGTACACTGCAACACCCAAGTCAGCAAGCACAACAGCAGAAAGATGCCTCAGAGATGTCAATACGTGGGAGCAACAGTCAGAAAATGAGAGTAACGAAAGACCGGCTGAAGGGTATAAGCTGCAGTAGACTGATGATGCAGTGCCTTCAAAATGGGGACAAAAGAAGGAGGTTTTGCATATCATATTACCTTCATACACTGAATATCCTGTTCCTACGCTGTGATACGCCAAACAGTTTCGCTCTTTCCCAACCCCTTCCTTGGGCCACCAGCTTCTGGTTCAGAGCTCACCCCCTACAACGAGCCCTCCAGCTCTGCATAGGCTGAAGCCCCCTGCCCCGCCAGCCCCCAGACAAACAGGGCTGTCTTTTTCCCTGTTCTCCTCTGGTTTTCCTCCAGTTGTTTAATATCTTTTTCAAAGTGTGATGCTTTGAAAGCTCTGGCCTTGCAAGCTCTGACCAGTGCAAGGTAATAACTATATCTTAATATATAAGGTAGCACATCCCAGAAGGCTGTACCACTGAGACACTAACATGCACACCATCCCACTGTCAAGTCACTGTCAGTTTGAGGTTACCTCTGTAAATTTTTTGCAGTTCTGCTACCTAGCCAGTTTCTCTCCAGTTTGTGTTTAGGAATGGAAAACAAATAAATGAGTAAATATGGAGATTTAGGTGTCTCTTAACTGAATTTCAACTCCATAATTTCGGACCATTTTTCAAACTTTCCAAGATTGCCTTGAATTGCTCTCTTGTCCTCTGGAGGGACAGCAGCTGCTCTCCTCCTTTCCTCTGCCAGCCTCAAGAGCACGTTCACTACTTCATCGTTCACAGATCTGAAACGACAGAACAGCTCCTGTCCAAGGCAAACCCTCCCAGCTCTCTGCTTGATTTACCTTCTCAGTTTAAGAACAAACTATTGTTAACTTCCCTTTTGGAAAACGTCATTCTCCTAGCAAATGTGCACCCATGTTAGAGGGTGCCAGTGCAGACAACTGGAAGCAAGGCTGCGTGGGACTGTGTCAGAGCATCACAGAACGTAAAACGCATCACAGCTCCGGCCTCCTGCGGGTCAGTGGCACGGCTGCTCCGGGCGTCGGGTTGACCAGGCACGATTTGCATTTACCAAACCCCTTGTGCCTTTTGCATTTCTCCTGCAGCGGTTCGGCCCCAACCACTGCTGCGTCAGGAGGGGCCGAGAGCACCTTGGGCACTGGATCTGCAACAGCAGCTGGTCTGGAACAGGTCAAGAGGAGGGGAATTGGGGACTGCAAGGTGGGATAGCCCTGAAGTAAAGCGGTGGTGGAGAATATGGGAAAATGGGTGAGGATGCCAGGGGAAGGGAAGAGGGCTGGGATGGAGACTGGGCTCTGAAAACCACGGAAATGAAGGAGCAACGGAGGAGTATCAGCTCAAGCTGGAGCATCACAAGAGGGGATTAGGAGTTTAGACTTGGGACAGTGGAAATGAAGCCGAGTAAAACATCCCGCAGACAATAGGAGCAGGAAAGAATCTTAAAGGCAAATCCACATTTCACAAAGGATTTATCGCTATCCAGGACCGCTTTGAGAATTAAGTGTTTCCATCAGAAGTCTTGTCCCAGTGCACTAACACGACAGACAGTGTGAGCCTTTCCAGATGTGGGAGTGCGGATGGGCTTACGGGCCTGCGAAGCAAAATACTTTCCTACTCTCCCCAAATGGATGAATGGGGCCTTTACACAACATGTGAAAAATTATCACTACCGGAAGGCATCGTTACAGCAACAGACAAGAGGATCCTGGGATCAGAACCGGTGTGTGAAAACAGAAAAAAGTTCTAGAAAGGTAAACACTTGAAGAGAGGGAATATAGATCATGGAGCAGAATCTGACCCTCGGGATGCACTGCCAATTCGTATTAAATGTAGTTGCAAAGGATGAACAATGACAGAGTTTTTCATGAATAAATGACAGGTCTTCGTGGTGAAATTAAAAAAACTGTAAAACTTCCACAGCTAAACAGTAGCAAGGAACCATTATCACAGGTCACTTAAGCACAGCTGCTATTAAACAGAAACTTTGTGAAAAAATGATGATTTCCACGGATATACTTTGAGATGCTCTGCAAATGACACAGGCAGGGGAAAAGAAAAGGGAGAGAAAGGGGCTGGGTAGAGGAAAAAACATCCCGCGCAGACTAAGTGACTATAAATTCACAAAAAGACCAGCTAGTGATCAGGACATCCACAGCTGCGAACCTCTAGCAAGAGAGATGCCTTCTTAAAGGAAAATCAAACTAATTGCAAAGCAGTAAGAGTAGATCAATATAGCTAACATTTTAAATACAAAACCCTGCATGTTCATGTGGCTTCCACATATACCAAATGCATCCATGTTTCTCCAAATACATGGTGTGCAAGCCAGAGACTATTTATATTTGCTCTGACTGACTGCATTTCATACATGTCTTTTTAAGCAAACTGTTGTACAAACTAAAGACTATTTCCCTGCATTACCTGCGGCATGTGGTCTCGTAAGGAATTTAAATTGCTGCCCTGCCTCTAAGGAGGGGTAATGTGCAGTGGGCAGTCCATGCATGTTAGCTGCCTAACCACAGCAAACCAGAGTGAAATATCATTTCCAACCATTTTTTAAAAATACTGAGGTTTTTGATGAATATTTGTGTTGAGGTAATGCACGTAAGAACAGCAATATTGGGTTAAACCCAATTGGATTCATCTGTCCCAGTATCTGCTCCTGGCGGGGACCAGTAGCAGGTGCCTCAGGTGAGCACAAACCCTTCCCCACACGATAAGCATTTTAGGATCTACTCCACCAAAAACTGTTTCTCTGGGCCCAGTTGCATTCAGCAGACACCTGAGTTTTATCTTAATTGTGGGGGTATATCTCGGACTGGGACTGTTTTCAATAGAGGACGTTTTCTAAATAATCCCAGACATTTGGCAGGGAAATTGCAAAAGCCGCTGTAGGCTGTAGCTAACTTTTAACACACAAAAGCAATCATTGCCTTCATTTAAATGGCTCTCCAAATAGATTTCGTTCATGTGCTGGCAAGTCGGAGAGCCTGAACTGAGTCTGCATTCAGGAATGTGAACTTCTGGACAGTGCCGGATCGCGGGCTCTTACCTGAACTCCCAGCCCCAGCTCCGGTGCAGATAAATAGCCCGGGCTGATTGGGGGGCAGCCCTAGGCTGGGGAAGGCTAAAGGCAGGGACAGGGACAATATTGTACAGGTAAACTCTGTCTTTCAACACCGGCGTAACCAACTCCCACACCCTGTTATTGCTGCTACTGCTTTATTAAAATGCATAAAGCAGCCAGAAGCAAAGACACCAATAAATTCTTCTGTAAAAGCAGAAATGCTTTTTTCAAATGGCTCCCTTAACACTAATAATCACAGCTCTCTTATGTGTACTTGACTCTGGTTAACCTTTTTCTGGCACTTTTTAACTTCTCCAAGTCAGGTACTAATATGGAACTAATGTGGGGTTTATTTTCCCTATAGGAATAGCAGAAAGAGCACTGCACATTATCGTAATCAGGCAAGCTCCTTCCAGAAACTGCAGGACTTTAGATCAAAGCATCCACATTATGGCACAGGAAAAGAATTTAATAACAATTGTGGGACTAAGCATTTTTTTAATGTTAAGGGTTTTTTATTGAATATTAATCCTATAAAATGCTCCTGAAAGTTGGCAGAAGGAAAACTGATGTCCCAAATAGTTACTGCGGCCTTCCACATTGTAGGGATGCAATTGCAGTATAATCAGAATTCATCATGCTATTAGCAGAAGGACAACAGGAAAGGAGACACTTTCTCCCGCATCATGCAGCTTGAAACAATAAGAACTGTGAGAACACAGCGCATAATTGTTAACCTTAGCCAAGCACTTAAAGTTTGCATCTTTTTTTTTGGTTCATAGCTTGCAATTTCTTTCAATACAACTCATACTCAATATTTGCACCTTCAATTTTACCTTCAATTAAAGATTTGCATTGTATTTCATCTCCCAGGGGAACAGAGATGCTGGGAACATGTCTGCTGTGAAAATGAACAAGAGGTACCCAGAGTTCCCCCTCCCTCCCATTTCTAATTTTCTTTTTCTTTTTTTTTTTCCCTTTTTTTCCTGGAGGAGGTCACTCTAGCTGCCCAACATGGCTGCAGTCATGCTCCAGCTGCATTAATCCCTGCCCTGCTGAGCTGTTGGAGAAACAAGAATTCATCTGACACCAGCGGGGGGAAAGACACAAGGAAAAATTAAGGGGGAAAAAAGGAATTAATAAATAATTCAGGCAAAAGATGAATACTTGAACAAAGCAGTGCCTGTGCACAAGGGAACATCAGGCTGTACTAGAACAGATAAGAGCACCAACCGACCAAGGCGTACATTATAAAAGCAAAGCCAGTTTACCTGTCTGGGGTGCAGAGACGAGAGCTATGCCCAAGCACCACCCAGACACACACACTCAGTGCCGCAGGTGAGACCAGCTGCCGCCCGAACGCGGCACGGCTAAACCGCCCCGAAGCC
>NW_009632105.1:26065-29280 GCF_000690535.1 Cariama cristata
CGAAGCCGAGAGGTGTCGAGCACCGGGCGTGGACCCTTTCGCTGGCACGTGCTGGGGAAAATGTCGCACACCGCCTGGGTTTCATGCCAGGCAGTTCAGGTGCTACTGGAGAGAGAGATGCTCAGCGCAGCTTCTCCTTTTGCTGTCTAAGTGTCCTGTGGCCCCAGTCACACGTTTTGGGATTTGCTGGCTAACTTACGACACCCACCCCTGAGGCCTGGGTAAAGGATCCACACCATGGAAAAAGCCCTATGCTTTAACCTCCACGTCAAATTACCCTTTTCTTTCTTCTTCATGAGCTAAACTCTGAACAGGCAGTTTTGTTGCACTGCACCTGCCAAAACAAGGTTAGGAACGTAAAAACCCACTCCTGCAGTGCCTGATGCTGAAGAGCAGGGCAGCATAGAGCCTCCGCACCCCACACGCTAGTACAGTGTCCGTTTTAAGACAGACTTGGTGTTAGTTTCTTGTACTGAGACACCTCTAGCTTCTCCTTTACTGGAAAAAGAAACTCTCTCATTACCTATCACAGTATCGTGTTATTTAGTTAACAGCCTGAAATGAAGCAAGAGCAGAAACTACTTTTATCACCATCTCCATCTCATCAGTTGGGAGTTTGCTGGCACTCAGTGGAGACGTTTTCCCACCTGTTTATCGTACAGACACCCTAAAACAATAAACAGGAGAGTGACCGACCACATGCAATGCAAAAGGTCAGTTGTTCCCCCATGGTCCCATGCCAGGATCTGCACCGTGAATGTTATTGTCACCTGTGAGCTGCTGCAGCGATGCCTTCGAGCAGCCCTGTCCCTGCTGTGCTGATGCCCCAAAGCAATTTACCTGCCACGAGCATCAAGGCCAGGACTGAGTAAAAAATACATTAATACATTTTGATATCTTAGTGTTTTATCAATGCAGTCTTGCGAGTTTATGAGCATTTGGCTTTATTTTACACCAGACAACTCAACATCGTCCCAGAGCAGGCTGCTAGATGTGCAGCATTTACTTCTGCAGCCTCATCACTTGTGACAGGTCACGTCAAACAGAAACCTCCTGAGGAGCCAGGACCGCTCTCCCACTACCCCACACACGCTCCTCTGAGCACCACTCTGCAAACAGGTTGACCACATTTGTGACCTGCCTGGAAGTTATTTTGGAGACGAGGTGGTGGTGCCACCCAGCACCTGGGCATGGGATGCAAAATTATGGTCTAAACACCTTGAAGACCAACAAGGTAGGTGCTGCAGTAGAGATTCAAGGCATGAACTAGGTATGTGAGGATCGCAAGAGCTGCAAAGGGAGTTCTCATTCATACCCACATACAGATTTCTCAAGATAAAAATGTTAAGCTTGCACCTATGCAATACCAAAGAATATATGTTCTGTCAGGTGCCCTCAGGAATCTCTGCATATTTGGCATTTGGGCATGGTGAGAACATCAAATGGTTGTGGACATCTCAGCAACATACAGCTTTTCACTCTACTACATACTCTGCCATCACCCAGCCTTGCTTTAAAACTCCCAAGTAACTGAGTTTTCTCCCTTCTTTGAGAGACTATTGCTTAAAGATTTCATTATTGGTTGCTTTTTTCCAACTATTGCCTAAAAATTTCTTTTGTTAAATTCAGCCCCTCACCTTTGGTTTGTAAGATGGGCATCCTGCTGGATAACAGATCTTTCCATCGTTGCTCACAGCCATGGGCATTTTTGTAGGCTGATGTAGCTGCTTAGTCACTGCTTAGCCAAGCTGCAAAAATTTACATCTCTTAATCTCTTCTCATAAGCCAATTCTTCCATGTCCCCAGTTCTCTTTGTTGCTTTTCTGTGAACTTGTTCCAGTTTGTTAACAGAAAGCCACTGACGTGGTGCCAGAACAGAGCACTATTTCCCAGCTGCAGCCACAGGTCAGTACGGAGGTCACTATTATTTTCCTGCTCTTTACCATGATGGTTTAGTGCAGGCAGTCCAAATCTCTGCTGTTCATTTTTCCTACCTGACACTGCAAACTCCTATCTAACTTGCTGTCTGTTGTTACCCTGAAACATCTCTTAGCATCGCTACTGCTCAGGTTTTTTCCTATTGAATATACCTGTGATGGATAAGTACTTTCATATGCAGGCAGCTATATCATCTGTATTTTTCAAGGCTGAATTTAATTTTTCCCCTTCCTGGTTCTGGCTTCTATAAATAACCTGATATTATGCCTGTATAAAGCCCCTCACTACTGATCATTCTCCAAAGTTAGTCTGATGATCTTTACTTCATCTCTCAAGTTATTAGAAGTTAGTGAAGGAAATGCATAGAATTAATTCAGGACCAGCCACATGGCTGTAAATAACCCACCACAACAACATTCAACATCTTGCCTTTACTGCTGTTCTTAGTCTTTAGCCTTTTGTTGAGTTTTCCGTCTAGTAGACAGAGCTTCCACCTGTACCACCAGAATTAACTTTTCAAACACAAGTCTCTGAGAAGACGAGGGCTGTTTTACTCAAATCTGCCACAGGGAATCTACTGCCTTCCTCACACCCACTCCCTTTCGTGGGTAAAAAGCTTCGAGTGACCCTTGAAGAAGCTATTACCTATATTGCTCATGAGCCTGCAGTTTTCAATCTCAAGCAGAGTTACGATTATCAGCTCCTGAGCCACCTTCTGAAGACTGAGTCAGCACTTTTGCCGCTGTTGCTGTTGGGACTGGGAAGGCACATGCAGGAAATAATACTTTTCTCTTCCTGCCACATTTACTGCAATCGCTTCATGATTTCTGTATCGGTCCTGTCAGAAATACTGGGGTAGGACTCGGATTAGCTCAAAGCCCTTTAGTACAAACCCCACATCTATGGAGCTACTTTGAACCTGCCTCTCAGTTTTAGCATGCCAGCATCTTTTTCCCACTAAAGAGCACTCAAGAAACTTTGAGATGCTGGTGGAAAGATGATCACGTAACAGTCCTTTATTTGCAGCTAAGCCTAGCACTCTTCATGAAATGGCAGCCAGTTTTCAGGAGATTCACACACCCTTCCCTGAGCCATGCCTGTGGGTTTTGTCTTGAGCAGAAGGAAGCCAGCACATTTAACCCTCCGATTTCAGGCTGCGATAGTTCTTTATTATCTTATCCATAAATCGTCTGAGCACTTCTCTTTTAAACATTCAAAGAGAAAACTTCAGAGCAACCTAAATGTAGGCGGTTTATTATAGGGAAGGAAAAAAAATA
>NW_009632105.1:29311-41934 GCF_000690535.1 Cariama cristata
GATTGCCATCATGATAATCTGTTAAAAAAATCGAACTGAAAAATGCAAGGGAGAAATCTTGCCTGCATACGTGTTTTAATGTACCATGCAGACCATCTGACTCACATAAACAACAAAAACTCAAAAGCTCTCGACATCTGAGTATTTTAAAGTTGCTGTAAGGCAATTTTTTGGCAAGTGGTCATATAATTCTTTGTTCTGGAGGCTCTGCATCAACTGCAGAAGTAGTGAACACAAAATTGCAGAAGTTTTGCCTGAACGTGGAGCAGAAGAAAGTGAATGGTCTCTTTTTCCAAGCAGCCTGTCCCAACTTGGGCTCAACCACAAGAAATCTCTATTTTTCAGAAATAAACTTTAGTCTTATGACAGGTGGCTAAAGAGAAAGACCATTGACTGCTGCCATTTTCTTAAGACCTTCGGAGATACCCAATCCCAAGCTACTGAACACCTTGAGTAGAGGATGGGGCTCTTGGACTGGAGAGTCCTGCGAGCAGACCCTGGAGATGGGCAGGGACAAGCCTCCATGTCTACTTGCCACCGTGAACTGTCAGCATCTCCAAACTGCCTTTTCGAATGAGAGATCCAGACCAACTTTATCCATGTTACAGGGAGGGAAAATAAGCAGGAATCAATAGTTTTAGATGTTTTTGAGGTGTAGATCACCGACAGAAAAGCTAGCCAGACTAAGGACAGCAAGGAAGAGTGTTAGGCATATTGGGACCAAAAGAAATTCCAAGAACCAGTTTATTATTCGATTGAGATGATTATATTATTAATAAGGATACAGACAGGGTAGAACTGGTCAATATACATTTTGTTAGGAAAGACACAGACAGCATACTCAAATCAGATGAAGACAACAAACTAGTCTGAGTCTGTTTAATACTCCCTGTGGCTAGAAATAATCTAAAATCCGATGGTCTCTGGATGCCTTGTGCTACTAACTTGCAAAAGAGTCACCAGGAGAGATCACTAATCTGTCAATATGAGCTCAAAAAAAGTTAACATACCAGGGAAATTGCAGAACACTGGAAAAGCATGAAGATTATATCCATACTCACACAGAACAAGCAAGACTTGTAACTGTAGGTTACTTAACCTGACATCAATCCTCAGCTGAAAGTAATGGAAGTTAATACAGAGTTTGATCAATAAAATATTAGAGGATAGGAATAAAATTAACTTGAGACACAAATATTTTGTACAGAATCTTATTGAGCAAACATTGATTTATTTTTTTTTTTTTAGGTTTCATAGCATTGTTTGAATTGACTGATTCTGAATCAGAGCCTTTGGGCAAACAGGGCTGCACCATGCAGCAAACCCCTGATGGGGCTTTCCCTGCCCTGGCTCCACAGCAGGTCACGGTCCCCAGCAGAGGGGCAGACAGGGGCCACCAGGCAGCACACGGGGGCGAGCACGTCCCAGCTAGACCGTCGCTACCACAGTAAAGCTGCTTCAGGGTTCATTTGAGGGCAACAACCCCCATCCTTCACTTGAGTTGATCTTCTCAAGTAGACCTTGGAGTATTGGGTCACACCACGGATAGAAATGCATGGCAAGACACAAGAAAATGCGAGTATTATCACATAGTGTTGGCACATGAGTCGATTTTATCTTATCAGTTCTCACAGCCCAAGCAACATGGCTAAGGGCAGTAGGAAAACCATCCCCACAAAGACCATGTGATGGTGGAGACACTCCTTACAGCCACAGCTATTGTATCTGCTGCCCCTTGGACCAGAAACGCTTCACAAGCCACCACATCCAATTCTGTGGAGAAAACAAGAAAGCTAAACAGAAGTTTGGCCTTGATCCACTGAAAGCAGGAGATCATCTGTAAGCATTACAAGGTGTTCCCATCCTACGTTATGGCCGGACTCCAAATTGCGCAGAAGCTGAAATAATGGCTTTTATTAAAGGGGATTGAGGCTGGCCCTTGGCTAGCTTCTGCGTGAGCTTCCTGAGGAACAGAGAGGCTTTACGCTCACTCGTAGGAGAGTGGAGCCGATGTATCCAGAGAGTTTAGTTTCCAGTTGCTCAGGTAAACACAACTTCAGGCTAATTTTTATTAGTTAAATAAGTTCTCTATGCACAGATTTACAACACATGTGACCGACTCAAAATTTTAATTACAAGCAGAAGATGATTAAGCTGCTTATTTAAAAGGAAAGACAGAGCTAGTCTGGTGGTCTTCTGGTAGCACTCCATAACATGACAGAGAGGCCTGGGCTGGCACTCAGCTCTCCAGCAGCCTTGCTTATGGGGCCAGCAGATGAAGTATAATCATCTGCTGGAAGGGCTCAAATACTTGTCTGGGCCTCCAAAGCCATTATTGCCTGGAAAACGGTGAAAGCTGGGAGGGGGCCAAGGTCCCTGCAAACCCCAAGCACTGAGTACCACAGCTAGCCTGGCCCTTCCCGGAGGGAAGAGAAGAGTCAGCAAGGGCTGAGTTTTGGGGTAGGGTTTGGGTGTTTTCTTTTTTAAGAGGCAGAGAGTTTTATGATGCTGCAGGGTCATAATGTCATTTAAACCATGGCACCTCCGTTGCATCCACTCAAACATCAGTGGCCTATTTGTAAAGTATCTAAGTGTCACACACAGACTGCTTTAGGGAAATTCCCTCTGCGGTGTGATGTAGGGAGCAGGGCGGGCTGGGATTTCCATGAAGTTAACTACAAAACATTGCTGCAACCCGGTCAAGAACTGGTATGGCACTACCACACACACAGTCACGGAGCACGACTAATGACTAATTGCTGACGCACAAGAGGGCACTGGGCGCTCCTCTGCATGGCTCCTAAAGGGGAAGGACTGGGATCCAGCTCCTGAAAGATCCAGTGTCAGCCCCGCAGATGAGGTGGGAACCTCCTCCACCTCCAGCACATCCCTGACAAGTCCCTTACTCTGTGGACACCTCTGCAATCTCCATCGCTTCACCCACTCCCCCTCCACCACCAGCCTGATGCAGGACACCCACCTGCAAACATGCGCAGAAACCCCAAGATAAGAGGATCCAGCAATTGTAAGATTCAACTTCAAAGACATTAAAAGACATAACATTTTATTTGCCTTCTGCTTTTTAACTTTTGGGGTCCACTCAGGTAATGCTTTCAAATTTTTAATTAAAAATAAAAGCAAGGCTGCTTCTGCAGTCATTTCTCTTTGAAGTTGGACATTTAAGTATAATGTCTGTTACCTGAAGACTTTGCTAAAGCTATGAGTTTAGGAAAACTCTGCCCAAAACATATGTCTCAGCAGGTCTGGACGCTTATTTTGGTTTGATCTAGTTTTATTTTGCCTAAAACTCTTGCCATACATTCTTGCAGCAATTTAAAAGTAATTTTTAATTCTGTACAGTTTTCCTTTTTGCATTTTAAATTTAAATGTTATGCATGTTTTTCATATCATCATGACAAATTTCCTCCTTTTCAATCCAGTAACCACCACCGCCTTGCTCAGCACCTTCTCGCTGTCGCTGCAATAGGTAACAGAGCAGCCCATATATACTGCGTAAGGAGATAGTTTCATTAACGCCTGGGTGAGCAGCAGGGCCAGAGGCTCTGCTTTCATAACGCCTTAGCTGCCGGGCAGGGATTCGTGTGGGGCACACGCGGGCTCTGCACACCTTGACAAAGCCCCTGCAATTCACACGGTGCCTTCGCCAGGCCAGGCACCGCTCGCAGCCAGCCTCGCATGTCTGCAAAAGCAAGCACAAGCCTCCAGTCTTTATGTTTCCTCTTAACCACAAAAGCATACTTACATCCTACATTATTTGGTGTAATGGGATCCATCATCAAAATACTTTTTCTACTGGAGGACTGTTATGTTTCATTGCTGAAAGAACTAAAACTTTTGAAGCCTCTCCTTAATTTTCAATGAAAAGCATTTGGTTCCAGGGTGACAGACGAGGCTCTTAAGAGCTGTTACCACCTCAGGTAATTATAAAATGACGGAAGGAAAGAAGGAAAAAAAAAATAAATAAATAAAAAAGAGAGAGCAAGCGCCAGATTAACACTCTGTGTGTTTGTGCAGGGTTACAAAGGCACTTCCACGGGTGCCTGCGCTGAAAGCTTGGTTATAACAGCTTCCATTTGGAAAGAAAATTGAAGGAGGTTGGAAGTGAGGAAAGAAGAAATTGCAATTAAAAACTGAAACGAATTCCAAAATAACATATGAACCGTAACGCTACAAAATACTTTCAGGGAAAAAAAAAAAAAACAACAAAAAAAAACCCACAAAAAAAACCAACCAAACAAAAAAAACCCAAACACGCACCACACAACAAGGAAAGAAGTGGCTTTTGTTGCAAACCAAAACCAGCCCAGATTTCAAAGAGTCAAAAAACTCTTGTGCAAGCTTGGGGCTGGCTGATGCCCTAGGAGCTGGAGGAGGATTGTCCTCTCCCAGGGAAGCAGGCAAATCTCAGAAAATTGGAATTTCATTTTGACACTTCACTTAAGGTGCTCTACATTAAGTATAACGGGGGGCGGGGGGAATCAAAGCAAGACAAAACAAGGCAAACAGGCTGAGCAAAGCCATATGAAATGAAACTATTCCAGCAGTAATAATTAGCTCTTTAATATGGTGAAACTGAGTAACATAATGCAGATAGACAATACAAGAAACATACAGACTAGAAGCACAAAAAAGCATTTTGCCTTGGTAAGAGATAACATGAAGTAGCTCTTAGTGACAACAGCTGAACACCGAAGTGGGAATCACTCAACGCATGATTGAACAGGGCAAAAGTAGGAGACAAGGGGCATCACCAAGGTACAGTAGCCTTTAACCTCTGATACCCTGGCCCCTCAATCTAAATTAAAACAGGTTGCAATCAAGATTACTAGCCTGTAGGTCCACAAAATACATTCCTCCCAAGTACTGCCTACTGCCAGCAAAGCGTTTACAGTGCTACGTGGGGCAAAGCTAGGAAAATACCTGTTTTGAGTGGCCATGCGCACCGCCAGCACCCACAGACACCAGCTGCACTCACCCATTTCAGGCCAGGGCAGTGAGTAAAGGTGCTGCTCAGCTGGGGGGCAGGGGGAGTGGATAATGGCAAATAAAGGGCGCTTTAATAAAACAGCAGCATAATACAGGACTCTGTCCTCTTTATTTTTTAATAGAAGCCTTTCACGATATGGAACTAATTATCGCCATCTGCCGTCCCCATACTTATATTTCCTCTCTCACAGCTCATTCTTCAAAAACTCAGTAGCTTCCTCCCTTTACATTTGTAAATACTGTTGACTATGGATAAAATCCATGTTTACTTTGTATTCCGGGCCCATAGGAAAGCTTGTTTTAATCACCAACAGATGTTACATTCTGCTCTGCTGTGCTTGGCACACAACTTCAGAGGGAAATAAAAGAAAAATCTTTATTTTAAATTTAAATTGTAGATTGTTACAGACTAAATAAAATGCCAAATTGTTATTGGAAACAACATGGCCACTGTAATAACTGTAACTGACATTTACTTTTTTTACAATTATAGTTTGGGTTTTTTTGGTGCTGTTTAATACAAGATGGTTTCCACATTTCGCAAAGGATTCCCCCCCCTTTTTCTCTGAAATGATTTGCAATCAAGCCACAGACATTTGTAATTTATTTTTATTTAATACTTTCCTATGAGTTTATGAAATACTGGGATTATTATGCTATATACAGTAGATAGTTTTTGAATACATGCTGTCCCTCCAGACTCATATTTCAATTCACATTATCCCCTTGAACTCATTTATAAACACCCATTATTCCCACAGACCCCGCTATAAACATGTAATATCTCTGTGGACTGTTTCAGCCTTATGGTCCTTTTTATCTCTGGCTTCTTTCCTATTTATATTCATCTTTGATGTAGAACACGCACTCCCCCCTGGCTCTGTGTACCCGGGGGCTGCGGGTGCCCTCCCGCAGCGACGGCAGCGGGACCCTGCAGGTACGGCCACAGCTTCGCTCTTACTCATCTTTCAGCCACTAGAAAAACCAAGCTGGTGACAGAGGCTGGGCTGGCCCCCTGCCGCACGTGTGTTGATCGCGGCATCCTGACATTCCCTGCTGATGCGATCAACCATTTCTTTTTTAGCCACTGGTGTGAGCAATAAGATGATCATCTCCAAGCCTCCATCGCCAAGCATTCCTCCCACACCCACCAAGCTACAGCTTGGTCCCACGTACGGTTACCAAATCAGTGCTTTCTTTGAGTGATAATTTCTCATTTCAGTGTTATTTCTACACCACTGAAGAACCTACCTTGTGAAATTATTTAGATCAGACTCACAGACTGGTGGGGATTGGAAGGGACCTCTGGAGATCATCTGGTCCAACCCCCCTGCCAAAGCAGGGTCACCTACAGCAAGCGGCACAGGATCACGCCCAGGAGGGTTTTGAATATCTCCAGAGAAGGAGACTCCACAGCCTCTCTGGGCAGCCCGTGCCAGGGCTCTGCCACCCTCAAAGTACAAAAGTTCTTCCTTCTATTAAGATGTTTAGTATTGCTCAGAAAAATGTTTGAGCGGAAAAACCTGAAAGATTAGGTATGATAGCTCTTTGGTGTACCTGACTACCGAGAGCGTTTGGGGGTGCTCATTCTTCCGACATATTTTGCCAGACTTTGCTAGATGTCAAATATTTGGATATTTGCAGCCGCAAATGGTATTTGTCCACTTTACTCCCACGGTAACAAAATACAAAAGCCAAAAAATGCCACGTGCGTCTCCAGAAGACCACAACATCCCAGTTTGGATACAGCAGAGTGATGCCTTAGAAGCAAACAAAAGGTAAAGGGACATATACTGCCATTTATAATTAAACCTCATGCATTTTTATGGGACAAAACCCGAGTACTTTGAAAGTAAGACGTATTCCACACAGCCAGAGTAAATTTCAAGGGGAGTGCTGCCTTGAATTCCTAGTCTTAAGAAGAGAGACATTTCTCAATTACTGCAGCATCCTCTTCTCTGTCCTTGACAAATGTACTCTAGCTCTGTTCACAGCCTGTCTGGAGTGTTACTGCAAAGATAATTTCCCCATCCATCACCTGGAGCATATCACACATCTCCACAGCCCTCCATTAGCCACCTCTTCTCCCCTCCTCAGACACAAGCTCCTTCTCTTTGCTTTCGTGGCTTTTCACAACTTCTCCTTGTTTTACTGAACATCTTCCGAGCAGTGCGACAGGACTGCCTCCCGCCTCCAGCCGGCGTGTGCTGCCCGCTTCTGCTCCCTGCCTGCCAGCTTTCCAAAGGCATTGCTGCTTTCTCCCATCCTGCTTTTCAAAACTGAGATTCTGCTGTGAACACTGGCTGTAAGGGCAACACAGGTGCCTGCCAAACCCAAAAACCCTACCCAGAACTGAGCACAGCCATAGGTACTACTGCACTTCAGCTCTTGCACAGTCTGTTCGCTCCATGCATGATCCTGCTTGTGCGCAGGTTGAAGACGTTGAATTACCAACAGTGCAAAAGCAAACCATCAAGCTCGCTTTAAACTCACAAGCAATTTTTGTCTAAAATCACTTAAATGTCTAACACTCAGACAAATCAACATGAAAGGGCCAGCACTCAGATATATCCTCAGCACTCCAGATAACACACTGTCAGCTTTAACTCTGTCATGCATCTCTCGCATTGAGGAGCTAGAGCGAGGGCAGCAGCAGCATCCTTCCACTGAACACCCTCTCTATAATCCTCTAAAGCCCATCACATTGTACCCAAAAGTTTCACTAAAGTCAACACGAGAGGGAGAGCCTTGCTTTTTGTGCAGTCTCTCAACTTGCCAAGCGATGAAAAATTATTGTAATCATCCTCATGCTGCCTCCAACCTGCATGTGCGCCAGAAAGCCTGCAAGAGTGCCTACAGTGAAACCAAGAGGTACGGGCTCCCACCATCAGTTCCCTCTCCCATTTGAAATCACATGCACACAAGAATGCAAATGCATTACAATATTGACAAGATGATATTATAATTTTAGATAGCTGCATGATTTCACGCCAAAAGACAGTTTAGACGCAAGCTTCCTGCATCTATGAGTTTATGCATCAGAGCATCCAGGAGTTTTTAGAGCAAGTCAAGATGGGAGCAGAAGGTAGCTGTGCTGTACCCAGACCACTATGGTGAGCACCGTGGTAGGCTGTGGGAGGATGCAGGTGGGGGGGTTTATGTGTGAGATAACACATTTATTAAAATGCAGCATTACCTACCGTCAGATGTTGCACACATTTGTGCAAATATTAACCACAAACAAGTTAAAAAATTCTTCTTAGGAAATTTCGAGATGTAAAAAAGAAGTCTCAGGAGGAAATAAATCCCTTTCTTTTAAAAATTGCAAACTACAGCACAATGCAAACCACGTGGAAAGCAGCAGACTTCTAGTTTACATCACTAGTGAATACTGTTATGAATTAACAGCTCATTAAGAAAAAAAAACTTTGCAAACCATGAATCTCAAAAGAAAGTCAGAGAAACTGTCATCTGCAATTTCCAGTGTGTGAATAAATCTAAAAAGATGTCAACGGATGGAGTTCTTACCAAGAGCCAAACAAACAGGTGTCCCCTGGCCTCCTGACCCTGACATCAACAGTGAAATAAAACTCTTCCCATTTTGGGACAAAACCATTTGGTACCAGTACATGGAATAATACCTGCCCCTTAAAATACGGAAATGCATATAACAAATGCCTCTTAAAGTCCCAGAAGAAACAGAGACTTGCACTGTGAAGTATTCCCCCTAGGAATCCTGTAAATCATACCGAAATTTTACTTGTCCTGGAACAGGTTTAAAAATCTGTTTGTGGTTTCTTGTACATTTTTTAAAATTTATCTCATCAGTTCATAAATGAGAGAGTCCTTCAAATTCCAACGTAAAGATCCCTGTACATGTTACTTTCAATGGCCTTAACTTGCAGACAGGTTTGCTCTGAAAACTAAATTATTTTTATGGTTTTAAAAAACTTTTACTCTTTATTATTTTTATCACATTCAGTCGATCTGTAAATTAAATTGTCATTACTTCATGCATTCATTCCTGCCTATCAGATTTGGCCGTGCTGTCACGGCAAAGGCAGTGCTATCGCAGCCTTTGGTTATTTTCTGCTCTACGAACTCAGGCATTTCCAGTGTGAAACCTCTGGGCAGCTGAAATCACCACGAGCTTCTCCCGTTTACTTCAGTGAGCCTGGTCTCACCTTGGTGCCTGCGAGCACCAGGCTGGGGCTGAAATGAGGAGCTGAACAGCAACGCTGGAGGTGGGCTTGGAAGGGGCAGACAAAGGGTCGCGGAGAAAGAGATGCCTTCAAGCACATCACTAGTAAGAATGAGTTAATATTGCATTTAACACACACAAACACACATTCTGCATTAGGCTTTAATTCAACTATTTAAATAAATGTGTTCACATAGGAGGACCTGTGCAGGTTAAACATGGAAGGCATGTCAGCAGGCTGTGAACGAGCAGAACCTGGGTTCTTATCTACACAGGCTCATCATCTGGGCAGAAGAAAAGAAACAGTATACGGAAAAAACATCTGAACAAAATACAAATAGTTAGATCCTCTGTCACAAAAAACATACACGTAGTTACATGGGTTTGTTTGTGTGCTTAAAATATAATCACATGTACAAAAGGAAAGGAACTGGAAAGTAAATGGGAAAAACCTGAAAGAGAAGAGAAGAAATAAATATAAGCAAGGGGAGAGGAAATAAATACAAGCAAGCAAAGTGAAGAGAGTATCTGAATAAATTGTTTTCAGAAAAGAGAAAACACCAGCGTATACAATAAATGCTACTGCAATTTTTTTTGTAGGTATTGGAGAGAATTAGGAGTCTTTGTTGGCTTTCAGATTTAATGGAGAAATATGTTCTCATGATATGCATACGTGTGAGGAGAGGGAAGCGCAGTGCAAAGACGAGAGCGTGCCATAGCATCCACAGATGCGCAGTGATGACTGCCCCACCACCGCAGCCCTGCACAAAGCCCCGTTGCTACAGCGTTTTCTCCCGGTCCCCCATTGTTTCTCCTCTCACCTCAGGATTTGCACAGCTGGATTACATCCAGCAACACACACAGGATAGCCCGAGTCCTGCATGTCTGACAACTCAGAGAACCACGGGGAGGGACGCAACGGCAAGCCCTTTGCTGATCCCATTATCATCAGTCATCTGTGGAAACAGAGATCTCCCATTTCATTCAAAATGAATCATCCCATCAGCATGTTGGCCAAGATGGTTAGTGCCATGTAGATCCCAAATGGAAGTGTCTCCTAAAGCAAAGGTATTTTGGCAAGACCCTCTTGAGGAGAACAAGTATGCTGAAGCTCTAAAGATGTGACTCATTTCCCCTCACGAATAACAGAAACCAGGCTGACTAGTGTCACCACTCCGATGGAGTTTTACATCCTGCTTTCTGAGCATCTGTGAAAATATATCCAATGTAGCGATTTTTCAGCAGGTGAATCTTTGTTTACAGGACCAGACTGATGGACGTCTTGTTTGGAAGCAACAAAGCTCCACAGTGTTTATCACCGTTGGAGAACTCTGGACACAATATGTAATCACTTTATGATAAAAATAAATAGGTCAGGTGTTACCCTGTACAAAAATCTCTGCTCATGCAGATGGTCACCCACATTTAATTTCTTTGACTACCCCTCCATCCATCCATCATTCCTCTGCACTTGAAATGTAAAGGCAATTTGGAAAGCTAGTCCAAGATAACCTCCAAATTCGTTTCCAAAAGCTATGCCTCTGACTGAGGATGACAGTCCAGCCACTGTTTTGTGTTATATCTTTGTGACCATAATTCATTGTATTCACTCTGTATTGCATCATATTTCAGCGAGAGGAGTATTTTTTTTAACAGTACATGTTAGCGTGCAGTTTATTAAAATGAAAACCCTTTATCTCCTTTGTCAATTTTCTCAGTTCCTTGCAGTTTATCCCATCATTGCTCTCTATCATTAAACTAATACGACACACATGCATAGATATGGTAAATACCAAATAATAAAACAGACAATGCTAATGTTGCAACATTCACAAAAGGCAACAAAATTGAAGCTGGGATTGTCACTCCAGCCTTGCATAACACCGCATTTGACACGAGGTGCCACAGTCGCATAAAGCACAGGAGATTTAAGAGAAGAATGGATAGGGATACACAAAAAGGCAGAAACATCAAGGATATTTTTTTAAATGTATTTTTCTGACAGCTCATTGCATTATCATTTATTTTCTATACTTTGGATCATGAGTGAAGAAATCCCACGTTCAGACAATTCACAGTGATAGAATAAAACGTCCTATCAAAAACACTGGATGGTAGGACTGCTGAATTATTCAAGAAACAGGAAATTATTAGAGGTCATGTTTATTCAGAAACAAAAGTGCCTTGTTAATTCATAGGACTCTAGGTAGTGTGATGATTTGATCTGACACTTTGCATAATATACGCCACCGGAATTTTCTGTATTACTTCCAGTTTAAAGCTCAATAGTTGCACTTGAACTGCAGCTTTTGGAAAATTATTCAATCTTTATTTTAAAATATCCACCATAATGGCCATTAAGCTGTTCCAGTAATTAATCACCTTGCCTGATTAACACGTATATTATTTCTAGTCAAATTTTTGTCTACCTTTAATTCAATTCAGTAAATCTCATTATACTTTTTTCTGCTACTTTTAAGAGCTCTCTATTCTCAAATTTCTTTTGCCTGTGTAGGCACTTATTGACCGTGTTCAAGTCACCTCTTAAGTGCCTTTTTGATAACATAAGAAGCTTGATTTTTTTTTTTTTTTTGATCTGTCACCATAAAAAAAATTTTCTACTTATTTAATCATCCTCATGGATTTTCACTGCATCCGTTTCAGCGCCCTTCACCAAGTGTTAGCCCAAGAAATGGACAATATTCCAGAGGCATTTGCAGTGGCGAAGAGATCCTACAACCCCTAATCCTACACAGCATCCTCCAGGTCCTACGTGAAAGAACTGCACCAGCAGATTTCCCTGTGGTCACACTAAAAGCGACAAACTACTCAGTCAAAGCGAAAACCATCTCTGCAACAAGAGTGTCACATCATAAATGTCTCAAAGCAATAATCACACAATTATTTTAAACTTTATTTAAGGTCATGCAAATGGCCTTAAATGCAAGGGCATTTCTATTAATTCAGAGATCACTAAGATGACACATGACAATAGCTTTCAAAATGAGTAGTATTTGTCAAACTGGAAAGGAGGATACTTGCACAATGTCAAATGAAAACTAGAACAGCAGCTTATCTACAATTGTCTCATCTTCTCTTGCACTTGCAGGCAGAGCGCAATATCTCTTGGAAAAACAGAACATGTTGCAGGCTGGGACAAAGCATTCTTTACGCACTCAAGGGCTGTTACTCCTCGCACAACCTAGAAATACCATGAACTGGCAGAGAGGATCCAACTCCCGTTGTGCCCCGATAGTTATGAGGCACTTTGTGAAGAGCCGACAGGCAGACCTGGCACCCCAGTTCGTCAGACATCTACAAGCACCCCATCAAAACCCCCCGACCGGTTTCTCATCATTCCCCCGCTACAGCCAGTGACCACACGCCGAGGCCAAGGAGGGCGTGGCTGGCAGGC
>NW_009632105.1:41980-56467 GCF_000690535.1 Cariama cristata
ATGGACCACAGACGCAGGAAAGAGAGTGAAATGACATCTACTGCTGACATCACACAAAGACATCTGTAAGAGGAAATACGATCAAGGACTCTTGAAAGAAAAAAATTATTTTTATCCAGGGCTGTTCACCTTCTCAATAAATGGTGTTCAGATTATACTATTGTAGTTTACCAAACGGCCAGAGAGCAAATAGGCTTTTTCACAATAGATGTGGTGACACAAAGCTGGTGACCACTCACTGTGCAGCCCTGCCCCGAGCCATGACCTCAGCCTATTTGATGTTTCAGTACAATGTAATTTTCCAGAACATTAAAACCATCAAAATGGCAAAAACATTACAAGTTACATTCTACATCTAAAATATTTGAGTCGCTCCAATTGGATCCAAGCAAATTAAAGCTGTAATTATATTATCTCTTGCATAACCCTATGCCTTGATAAGACCTTTATGTTTCATATTTGAAGCAGAGAAAGAAACAAATAAAAATAAAAGTCATAACCATGAGAAGGAAATTGGTGAACATCTCAGGAACTTTTACCACAGAAAAAGCATCCTTTGTCTGCTGCTGGGATGTACCTATTTTGCTGCAGCAGGCTTTAATTTTTTTTTAATTTTTTTAATTTTTTTTAATAAGAGAAAAACATCGTCCTTTAAATAACATACAAACAACAGGTGCAAGACATGAGTTTCACTTGGAATGCTGTATGCTGTTCTGCATTTGCACAGGCCAGGCCAGGGTGACCAGATCAGGCCCTGAACTCTTCTATGTTTCTCTTAGCTGTGCTAATGAGTTGCTTCTGAAGCTGCGAGGAGTCCTCACAAGCTGTCGGTGCGTAGAAGCACACTGCAAACCCACACAACAGGCGCTTCCTTGCACCGTAATGGTAAGCAGCGGGCGCTCTGCTCCTTCCAAGTCCTCCAACGCTGAGGACCCTTCTCCTTCAAACACACACACCTTAGAAGAGTGCAGGGACCCCGTGAAAGTGGGCAGCTGTAGATGTACACACGGACAACGTCTTAGGAATCTAAGTCACCAAACAGCTGCTTTTTTGCCCCAGTGGGCAGCCCCTGTGTACATACCTGTTCAGCACCCGAGGCTACAGGCAGGGTCCCATAACCCTGGCTGCCCACAGACTGATCCCGGTCAAAATCTTGTTTCTGCAAGTCCCCATCAGTGGTATCAATAGCACATGAAGGCACTGGAGGAGCTGCGGAGACTCCCAATATTAGCTAAAGAGGAAACTATCAGAATATGAAAACTTTTCAGCGATTACTTTTAAGTTTTCAAAAGAGCGGTGTGCTTTTAAAGTGCATTTCAAGAAAAGGCAGTATCTTTTGTTTTTATAAATACACATCTTTGAAATGTATTCTCTTTAAAAATTATACCATTTCTTCATATCTTAATTAATGCCAAAACTTTATTTTCTTTCTCAGTAGCGTATTAGAAAGCTGCTATTAATGTAATTTAATTTTTGTAAGGAGCAGCATTTGTTTTCTATTTTAAAAAAAATAGGTGGTTCTGAAATCCTGGCCTGTCAACATTGCTTAAAACATTCCCATTCCATGCCTCTACGTAATAAATTAAATCAGTGTTTTAATTGTGCCCATGCTTTGTGGTTTCTGGCAGTACAAAAAGATCTTCTGTGAATGCACGTCCCAAAAAATCCTACTGAGTGATTAATTACTAGTCTGGAAGATATAAATATGCTTTTCAGTAAAGACACTATGGACTGCTGGAAGCTTTGGCCTTATATATCTCCGCAGATCTCTTTCACCCAGCAGACATCATCTTAATTCAAACAAGATCCCAGCTTCAATATTTACCGGCAGTACAAAAACTCTTCTCTGCCCATTTGCCCTATTTAATTAATGCAAGGTATATGTATTTGAAATTGAGGAATACAAGATATGTTTATTCGTATTTTACATTTCTCCAAGTTTTCCTCATCCTTAAATAAGCCATCCAACATGGTATCTTAAGTCCTGCATGTTCTGGACAACATAGCTCCTCCAGAATAATGTTTTTATTAGCATTCAAGTAAAGAAGATCCAAGCTGTCGGTCCCAGCCCCGTATATTACTTTCCTCACCGTGACTCTGTGCTGTCACAGCTGGTGGCTTTGCTCTCTCCTTTAAACCTTTCTGCTCCAAATCAGTTCTGGGAGAACCCTGCAGTATTTGCAGTCTGTTCCCAGCTTGTAAACAATAAACGTACAAGGAGAGGAATTTTATTTTCTCTCCCACCAGAACACCATCAAAATTAAAACCGAAGCTATTACACCTGCACATCCAGAGCAAGCCAGTGCCACCCCAGCCGACCCGTGGGGTCCAACCAGAGCCCCAGCAGGAGCTTCATCACCTCAGGGGGAACATCTCCCAGCGGGGTGAGGAGCAAGAGGCAGGAGATAATTCAGTAGAAGGAAAACTAATCAAAACTGGCAGCAAGTTGAAAGGACCTGGAACCAGCAATGCAATATTGAACTTCTCACAGTCAGATCACCAACACAAGCCAAAGCAAAGCAAGTGGAGATTACTGCTTAATGACCTGAAAGAGGGTATTGATGGATCATAATCTAGCTCCTTATCATAGGGAACAAAATTTATTTCACTACAAGCAAGAACATAACAAAGAAAGACTAACTCTGTCCTTACTCTTTGAAAAGGTCTGTCCATAGTCAAGGAATGGACTGAGATATGAAAGGGAATCGTGTGCCCGTTTTGAGGCTAGAAGACTAGAGTTTTGCAATTCTCTGAGCACCAAAATTCACTGAAATCACTGGTGCCATTGTGATTGCTCATTAACAATACACATCTTCCAGCTGACATTTTTCATTTGGACCTTGTGAAAATGACAAATCAAACATACATAAGAAGGTAGCAAACTTCAACTGAGGAAAGGTCTTTAAAAAACAAGAAAGAAAATAAACCTTTGATAAAATAATTGCTTCTACTGTTATTTTTTTTTGCTATTGCTTCAAAAACAATTTCTCTTTCTTTCTTGTTCATCTATCTGGTGTCCTGCTGTTGCGCAGATGAAAGGTCCGGTCTCTTTAAAATTTCATGCAGGGCTCTTTAGAACATCTCAGTTTTAAATGCCCATGGCAAAGACAACAAAATGTTACAGTAAATGGAAACCAGATGAAAGACCCTGTTTATATACTTCATAAAGGTAGCACGCGCGACAGAAGGTATCTTTTGCACACCCAAGCACAGTGGCAATAACCATTCTTAAAACCACTGAACCATGTACCTTACATTCACCAAAGTATTGGCCACAACTCAGCATCCCAAAATCTATCTGTAACTTATCAAACCTAGCTGCTGTACAATTATATTACCTGGTAAGAAAAGTTCTCTTCTCCTTCTACCCTCAAAGTAGAGGTTCTTCCTACATTGCACTAGCCCGATCTTAACAACAGGGGACACATACTTGTGGCTGCTTTAAGGGGTGTAAAGTAATGACCTTGGTGGAATAAAAGCACAAGTTGTGCGAGACGGCTATTCCAGCACAGCCACAGGCATCAATATGGACCACACGCATGTCTTACCACCCACCACCCATCAGATCCTTCTCGCTCTTTGCAGCACTCATGTGCTTCCAAGCGCATTGGGAGAGAAGCCTGTAAAGATGCACACACATTGATGCAGGTGATCTGGGTTTATACACAGACCACTAAGAAGCAGCTGTTTCCAAACTTTCCAAAAAGGTTCTCAGTTCCTTTTTCTGGAAATGGAGCATATTCCCATTAGGGAGATGAGTAGATTTCACTGACATTTCCTTCAGGTAATTCTGCCACTCACAAATAGCATGTTTTTAGCAAATTCAAGACAACGGAGTCTCACAACCTATTTCAAGTTTCTACAGCTCATGAGCCAGCATGGTAACCACCACCATCTGGGGCAGCAACATTCAAGTCTGACAGGCTTGTGTGGTTTTGTAGCACCTTTTTGTATCTAATAAGTCTGAGGTATTTACCAGAATGGTCACTGAATTTAAAACCAGAAGCCACAACATCTGTTTCCTATAACTCTGCTACTGCTGCTCTTACTTACAGTGCTCACAACTCTTAGCACTCCTGAGGATATATTTTTTAGCTCACTGTGGATTTGAAGAACAAGGGTCACATCTGTGGTGCCAAAGCACCTATGGAGGAATCAGTGGTCTCCCTGCCTGCAAAGAGTGGGGACATGTGTAATTTAAAAAAAAAAAAAAAGGAACCAGTTGACAAACCTTTAGATACTTCAGGAAGGACAGAAATTTACAGACTATTCTTCAGAGAACCGTCCTGATACCTAATCATATTCCCACTCCAGATATGATGATATGGACTTCAACAGACAACTGGAACATGGGTAAAATACTGGAGGTACTTGTGCATGTTCAATAAAAATAGGCTAGCATTTCTGATTATAAAAAATGTTGAGCCTGTTGCATCAAGAGTGCAAAGCAGTGAAGGCTGTGACAAGAGAGGAACCCTAAACTTAACAGAAACAAGCCCCAGGTGGGTGAGCAGCACGAGAAGCAGGACATCTCTTCTGAAATAGCACAAGTGTTCCCAAATACAGAGTATTTTTGAAGTGCTGGTTATAATATTTGTTATAATACACTAAACACAGATGCAACAAAGACAGATGACACAATCTTCCCCTTTAGGAACAGGGTAGTTTTAGCTGCGTAAACTTGTTATGAGTGGAGTTATGTTTTGTACACTAAAAATTAAAAGAACAAACAACTGTATCAAAATGGTCAAGCCTGAAGGTTTAGACTCAGCATCCTGAAACAGAAAATGTGACCCTGCAGGAGTCGCTTGCACTAATCAAAATACTCTGCTAGCTAATCTCATGTTGATAACAAGGGCTAGCCACACAGGGAGATCAGGTATGTGATGGGGATAGCACAAAGTAAAGATGATTCGACCAGGAAACAACTCTGCCATGGCCTGGAGGTCGAGTTTGGAGAGCACTGTACAACATCACCCACAACAAGAAAACTCATCCTGTATCTGAACGAGCTGCTGATCAATATGTTCATCCTGGATAACCTTGCGCCAAGGCAGTTTCAAGGAGGCAAATCAAAATCAGATGTTCAACAGAGCAGCCTTGCAGTAAAGGATGGTATCACAGAGTGACGCATGAATGAGTCATGGACTAGTCAATACCCAGAAATGAGTCATGGCTTAAGAAATGGGCTTGCTCTGGCCACATCCCTTTGTCATATAGTGCTAAGAAGACCAAAAAACCCTAATTGCATCAGCCACGACAAAGGAAACGATAAGCTCTTTCAGTCAAGACTGAGCTCATGCATCCAGAACAAAACCACCCCAAGTGATTTTGCAGCCAATTTTTGTGAAGTTATCAACAGGAATACGGAGCACAAAACACTTTCTGTATTAGCAAATAGCTAAGGAGGTGAAGAAGTCCGGAGAGCCCCAACTGGGAAAAAGTCCATCCTAAGCCCAGCAACAGCGTGCAGCCGGCCAAGGCTGTCAGCAGCGCCATGGCAAGGGTCCTATTGAACACCAAGAACAAGAAACCAAGCACAGGAGGATCCAAGTGGAAAGAGCAAACCAGCCGCCCGCTGCACCACCTCACTAAGCTCTGCCATAAGGGACAGAGCAGGGCGAAAGGGCCGAAGCAAACACTCACGTGGACGTTGCACATACTGTGCATTTTAGAGAATATTTATTTTAGCCCACATTGTCCATCTTGCCACCACTTTGTATAGATAGGTATTGCCTGCAGTATAGCAAAGTAAAATAACCCAAAGGAGTTGCCATGCCATGGTCTTTCAGCGTGGGAAAGGAGCAATGGAGTGCGGGAGCAAGGCACTTGGGGTGGGGGGGACCAGCCACATCAGCCCCGCACGGCCCCGGGGCCCGGCTCAGGGCAATGGCGATCCCAGCATCAGCAGTGGGAAGTGGGAAATCCCTGGCTTCGCTCCAGCTGTCCACATGCCAGGACCCAGAGCCACTGGTGACTACGCCCGTATGCAGCCCTGCTGCCTTTTAATTAAATGTATATCACAGAAAAACTTCCAACTTAAAATTATTCCTGTACTCATCCACAAGTACTTCAGCTTGAAATATCCATATATTTAAAACTACTGGACCTGTTTTCCACAGAACTGGCTTCTACTTCCTTCCTTCTTCAACAATGATCATGTCATCTACTGAATTTTAAATTCCACCATCAACAGTTTGAGGTTTTTTGGCTATGCACAAAGGAGAAATTTAAAAGGGACATTGTTTTCACACTAAGATCCAGAAATCCAACAGACTCTGAATTATTTAAAGAAATATTTGAAGAGATACCAGGCAGAAAAAATTCAGCTTTAAAGAACTAAAGAACGCTATCTGTTACTGAAAGGGAGAAAGACATCAAACCAATAATGGTTTTGTATCAACTCCTGAAAGATTATTAAAACAAGAAATAACGGACTTTTCGTGGAAACTCATGTTACTTTACTGTAACACACACATGGGTTTCCGAAATGTAACAGATCTCTTTACGTGTGTTTTTGTAGAAGGGATTAACTAAAGATCAGTTTCAAGTTTAAATCTTTATTTATTTGTGTTGCACTGAGGTTTCGGCACAGCCACATCTGAACAATTCGTATTCTTTAGTCTGAACCAAACCCTGGGACTGAGGAGGGAAAGGTGGGTCAGTCCCAGCCCCACTTCCCTGCTGCGGCCTGGGTCCCCCTGCCATCCCCCAGCAAACCTTGGGAAAGAGCCAATGCCCAGGAGAATGCCAGCAGGAGCGGTTTGCTTGATAGGATTTCATACACGCAGGAGTCCTGCAGAACCACTTTCAGGTGTCTCTGTCCCGGCTGGGGTGGACACACACTGCTTCAGGCTTTTAAGGCTGAAAATAACATGGGTGATTTTGCATGATAATCAGACCACAGCAATATTTCCACCTAAATGGCTTCTGTAGGATCATAATGGAAGGGGTAAGTAAAAGGAAATCTCTGTTACTCATCCCAGACTTTAATCAAATGAGAAGGATAAACCGTGTTTTCTTTGAAAATCATGTATGTGGTACAGAATGCACTATCATACCAGAAAGGTCTTAATACAATATGAAAAACTCAGTTCTATTTTCTGTAAGTAGGGAAGAAGTAACTCGGGGTTACCCTTTTAGCTTATTCATGCATTATGGACTCAATAGGTTTGTCTTGGGTTTTAATACGTTATTATTAATTAGACATGGCATGGCCAGAGGCAGAAAGCAATTAGAAGAAAAAGCAAAGTTCCATACTCAATGCACCCCTGGCCACAGGACTCTGCTCGCTGCCCAGCCAGTCCTTCGCTGCCCTTGACTGCCCAGGAGACACTTCTGGTCTCTGGATTCCTGGGCAGGTGATATAGGAGAAACAGGCTCATGCCACCGATACGGGCACGATGGGGAGAGCGGGGGGCCAGACTGCCCCACAGGAACCACTGACCACCCTGCAGCTGTGGATGGGTTCGTATCTCACCGGCCACACGGTCCCCAAGCCAGAGTTCCCATCCACTGCCAGCGCCAGGCTGGCCGTAACATGCAGCCCTGGGCAGTTTTCACCTGCTTTCCT
Organism: Cariama cristata; assembly: GCF_000690535.1. Classification (NCBI taxonomy): domain Eukaryota; kingdom Metazoa; phylum Chordata; class Aves; order Cariamiformes; family Cariamidae; genus Cariama; species Cariama cristata. Next base: position 49,554 of record NW_009632105.1, read on the forward strand.
ACAAATCGCATCTGTGGAATGTATCTGATTTTTAACTAAATCTGAACAGTTCACATAGTAATAATACAAAATTTCAGCAACTCTGGTTTTGCCTCGTTAGTGGGACATACAGATCACAAGCTCATTTTATTAAGATTTTCCAAAAATCAAGCATTTACTGACCAGAGCTTGATGCAAAAGAGGTTGCAATACTACTTTAACATAGTTAAGTTTTATTTCCCTAAAAATCACATTTTCTCCTGCAACAGAATTTACTTGCAATTGCAATTTTAAATTAAATGCAATTTGAGTTAAATGAAGTCTGTTTACAATGCTTAAGTTTATAAGTAATCAGAAGCATTCATAAAGGTCATTGTCTGAAGGCAGACCCATCCCGAGTAACTCCTGTGCCTAATAAAGATGTTCACATCACCACCACGCTCCCCTACGAGCCCTCCGCAGGAGGGTGACTGAGCACACAAGCTGAGGCAGTCCAAGGGCCCTCGGGTACCAGCAACAGTACAGTGAAACGTCCCTGTTTGCTGCCGGAAATGTTGTTCGGCATTTAATCATGTTCTTACCAAAAATATTAATGTAAGTACTTCAGTGCGTTCAATTTGTAGAAAACTTACTCCTGGTAAAAAGGACTCCTGTCTATCAGAATTCCCCACATAAAATTGCTCTTCAGCATTACTGTAAGCTGGATTTTATCCTACAAATAAAAGATAAAACTATTACAATACCAAATAAAAACCTCATCTATTATCTTTTAAAAGTTATGAAAAATGAAATGTGGAAAAATAAGCACAAAATTAGTACAAAAACTGCGAAAAACTTGGGCCAGAACCTCATTGGCTGTAAAGCCAGTGTAACCTCTCTGCCTGTAAGGGACCTGCAACAACGGCTGCTGTCTCCATCCTTCCACACTCGCAGTTTTCCCCTGCACAGCCGAAACCCCTTGTCCAGGTGACAGATGGATCACCAGTTATCACATCTCCCAAAGTTAAGGCATAAGCTGAGATAACCTTTAAACATTCAAAAATGAGAAAAATAAGTGAATACTAAAGAACCAAAGCAGGCTTTTCTCTTCCCCTCTCCAGCGCAGCCAGGCACGAGCAGCATCCCAGCCAGCCGTGCAGAGTGAGCAATGCTCAGCCCCAGCAGCCACCCATTTTCGGTGCCAGAGCGGGCCCAGGTTGGCAGCCCGCCGTTCCCTGAGGCAGAGAGGGGCCATCCCTGGCCTCAGGATGTGGCGCCTGTTGCTGGCTCTGGAAGGGGCCACAATACAATCAATAAATACCACAATGCCACAATCTCCATCCTGCAACCTTGAGCTGTGTTTAGCAGTTATGTGGTTCGCAGCCAGGCTGGCATTGAGGACCAAGCAGATGAACCTTTCCATTTCACAGACAAAAAATGGTACAAAAATAATTCCGACACATTTTTTCAAGCACATTCTGAATTATTTGAGCATTAATTTGTAATCCTATATAAAACACACGATGACACACTGCGGAGGGAAGTTTTTATCAACGCTTTACAAAACCAGTTGAACATGCGAGACTTTCACATGCGCAATGGCTGGGTGCATCCCACCCTGCTTCAGTGAAGCCCTGCACCTAATCCCTGCCTGCGCCCGCCAGTCAGTACATCTGCCGTGGCAGAGGCCCAGCACAGGGCAGGCAGCACAGCAAGGCAGCAAACCAACACACCTGGGCACAATAATGGAAGCATCCTCATTAGGCACTCCGTGCAATTAGCTTGAGTCAGTTGAAAGCACATTTCTGCTCAGCCTTTCTACATCTGTGTTTTCCCCAAACTCTTGACTTCCTGGTTTACTGCTCAAATGCTAAAATTCAACTCTCCCTCCATAAAGCATTTTAATCTAAAAATAATTTGAAACATGTTTATTTTAAAAAAGTTTTAACCTCCCCAAAATAATGTTTAAAAGAAAGCAACTTTAAACATGAATACACAGTAAGTAATTGCTGTTGCTTTCATTGTAGATAAATCACTTTTAATCTAAATTTTTTTCAAAAAAAAGATCAAAAGTAACATTAATTGTGCTGGCCGGGGAGCAAAAGGACATTCCCAGACATTAACTGCTTTCCAAATATGAAAAACATATTAAATATCTCTCTTAAAACAAGATGTTTTCCTCATGTTTCCTTTGGGGGAAATCTGCTGGGCACATTCCTCCCCAGGCGAGGCTTGGGCATCGCCAGCCAGGCTTGCCCAGGGGGAGCACCCTCTGTGCGCTCATACCACCTGGCACGCCAAACCTACCCATATTACACCCTCGGGACGCCCCTCACCACCATCCTGGGTGCCCAGCAGGCTCCAGCACCGGGACACGGCAGGATGATGACACTCTGGTGGCACAGCCATACAAGGTGCCCATGCCACCTCGCCCCCCGCCCATCACAGGCCCTGTGCCAATTAACCACAGCGGCAGGCCTGGTTTACACATGAATTCTGCACCAGGAGCCATCCTGATTCTGCAAATTGATATTTCCCAAACTTTTATGAGAAAGCACACACACACGGAAACTCCCACCCGATCCAGCTGTCGCCACAGCACACGTGGATCAGACACCACAGACAGATTTGGCTTTTATTTAATCATGACCTGTGATTCCTATTGCAATGGGATCAGAGGCAGGAGGGAGAGAAATGCACTCAGCAGCATAAGGAAATGCAATTAGGGGTAGTGCCAAATAAGATATAGTAAAGCTGTTTTTCCTTCAGCTAGGTCCGCCCAGGCTGGCACAGAAGCCCAGCACACCCTCAGTCTTCCTTGCTTCCCTCCCCACACACATTAAGAGCGGAAAAACATGAGTCAGTGGAAAGGTGCTGCCTTGGGCACACAACTTACACAGCAGCAAAGTGGCATTAAATCCACAATTTTAATTTCTTATTAGGGCAAAAAGAAGGGGGGGAGGTGATGCTCAGTGCTGTATACTGGCCACAACGAAAAGGCCATCAAAAGCATCACTTCTCCCAGAGGGTTTTGGGCTTTTTCCCCTTCCCCCTCCCAAGACTTTTTAATGATTTAAAGACACATCAAGAAAATATAGATGCTTTCTTCCATTAACGGGAACTGAGGAATTGTGCTGCCAGTCCGGCCTCCGCCCCTCCATGGTGGAGCACACCAGGTGTCCTAGGGTGACGCCACCAGCAGCCGGTCCAGCACGCAGCCACCCGCTGCTGGCAGCCTTCAGTACCTTACTGCCCAGTTTCCTTAATGCCCCCTTGTCCTGTTCCTTACGAGCGGACATGTGTTAAACCACGCAGCTCCAGCCTGATGTTTACCAACCCGCAGCCTCCCCGCAGCACGGCCACGAGACACACCACCTCGGCAGCGAGGCTGCTTGCCTTCCCGGCTCCTGAAAGACAGAGCTCTAGCTAAAAGGAGAGGGATGATTTTGTTTTCCCAGTAATAAAGTCTTCTCACCACCCTCCATCAGTAGCTCCTTCTCCCCCTGCATGTACCCCACTCCCCCCAGCAGCAGGATGGACCCACAGCCAGGGGAAGGCTGCCGAGCAAATGCCAAATCTACTGTTGGATTTGGTTTATGTATTTATTTTTAACTGAAGCCAGTCACCCTAATTACTTTTAAAACATGTGAATTCTGGTCACATGAATTAGAGTTTTCTGTCAAAGTAATTTTCCTGAAAGAGCCATTTCTCTGGAACAAGCTTCTCATCTGCTAATCCACCACAGCCGCAGCCGATGGCCTTCCCAAAACAAAATACGTTTTTTCTCTCAGATACACAAGGAAGAATTTTATTAGGCTTTAGTGTACATGTATGATTAGAATAACAGAAAGAATAGTTTATTTGTGAAAGAGCTGACATGAAAACAATACCCAAGTCCTCAGAGGATAGGATAGATGCCTTTTAGCAAGGAGCTTTTAAAAAAAAAAAAAAAAAAAAAAAAAAAATAGGTCCCTCACTTTTTCAGTCTAGTTTCTTCTCTCTACCTCACTACTATCTTTTTTCTTTTAAACAGAACAGCAATAGTATTTGAACTTTTACCAACTCCTAATGAATTAGGGTTTTGCACATTTATCATCCCTGATCAGAAAAAATTCCCACATACCCCAATGATAAACAGCACATAAAGCACAACGCAAAGTGATAAATACAGATTTTTAAAATGTTTTAATGTGAAATATATTATAATGCTTTATTTCCCTGCACTTTGTAAAAGCAAATTAAGAGTGAGCATCACAGGATTTGTAAAATAAAACTATTCAGTACCTCATATCAGTATGGTAGCATACTGCTTGGTCCCGGTGCTACAAATCCTATTAAAGGAGGAATTAGCCGTCCCTAACTTACCTGCCAGCTCCCAAGTGCAAAGCTCTACACTTTGGTGACGGCTGATGGCACTTACGTCACCTGCGGAAAAACAGGATGCAGAGGATGCTTCAGCTGACGGGTTTCACGAAGTCAGAGGTACCAGCAAGGCTCTCTCTGCATCCTTCACATGTCCCGTCCGGGTATTGACAGAACCGATAAAATTTGTGGGATGTGTGGGACCACAGCAATAAAACCCAACAACGCCTGTCCTTAACTGTGATTAGAGAGAGAGACTTGAGGGTACCAGCCAGCTGTGCCCAATCTGCTGGAATGCATGCCCTTTTTTGACTTATAATGCCAAAAAAGGAGTCTACATAAATTATTATTGTTTTCTGATTCACTGCTAGATTAATACTCAAACAGAAGATATACAGTCTCAAATTATTTTCAAAACATTAGGAGAAGAAAAAACAAATATTTAATATATTGATTTAAACTTCTGTTGAGCAAAAGTACTTTAGACCATACCCTCAACTTACTGTTTGCAGGTGTGTCTGTGCCACTGCAAATACTGACAACAGACCTGTCACATTGAAGAGGCCACGCATAATTGATACAGCAAAAAACAAACCAAAAGAGAAAACATAAATAAGTGACGCTTCTCCCCAACCTTTTTTCCTTTCCTGTGAAGGAGACAGTTATCCCTGCTCCAGCAGTACTTAGATAAGCACACGCAGAATGCCCGCCGGCTACACTTTTCCATTTTCCTCTTGGCCGATCTACAACTAAGCTGCCAAAATAAACAAACTTAGCCTTCCAGTCAGGCTCAAAATGAACTAGCAAACTGAATTTTTATGTCATAAAAGGAAGCAAAAAATAAGCCGGAACAGTTAAAATGCTTAAAATATAGACACTTGTTTCCAGAAGAAGGAAAAATAAATTTATGAAGACAAGCTATTGAGCGATGATTTCAGATGCTAATCACACAGTCCTCAATGCAGCCAACGCTGTATCACAATCACAGTCTTCTTTCTAAAGTCAACGAAGCAAGTTTGGCCCCATGACATCAGGGAACAAAAAAAGAGACTTTTTAGGTCAGAAGAGGAACAAGCACATATTTTGAAAGCTACCTCATCTAACTCATTCTTTGCAGACCAACAACTTCATTAACTGCAAGTTTTTTGAGTGACATTTTTGCTGCCCAGTGAAAGCTCCAGAAACAACCTCGAGAGGAATCTGAAGTCTCCCCGCTGACTCAGAGCTGCAGGGATGCCCCAAGGCCACCAGGGCAGCCAAGAGCCAGCTCGGCTTTAAAGAGCTGGTATTGATATTGTCTGGAGACACTCAGTTTTCTCCATAGGTTCCAGACTACTTTCATTTCTAGACCTAATTTGAACTTTAAATGATTAAATATTTCATATTATATTAAGACCTGAAGGATGAACTTTTCTAAAATGCTGAAAACACAGTAAGCAAAATTAAGATAACGTAGACCCAGAGACTACAACAATCAGCTCCCGCAATGCCAGTCAGCACATTTCAGCATTATTTTGGCACAGTTTTGCCTCTGACAGGCCAGTACCCACAAACAAAGCTAAGCCCTGAGATGCAGCACAGCATTTGCAGGCTCCCCCAGCCAGCACCCATAGAGCAGCTCACCACATCCTGCATGCACAAAGCCACTTGAGATGTTTCACTGAACCAGCATATCATGTACTGACTTGTGCAAGAGATTTCTCTGACCACTTGGTTCATTAAGAAAATGTTCCTCTTAATTACATCATGCAAACTGCTTGCTCTTCAGAACTGGCGAGGTGCAGTCACCATTAGGTAACGCTCACGTTGATCGCTCCGGCAGGAACACATAGCCCATGGAGTGCAACAGCTCCAGTGGTTTTGGCCCGCAATGGGGAGAGAGCACTGAAGATTACTCCAACATCATCACACCAGCCCAGAAATCACATACCTGATGGGAGACAGCTTTCCATTTTTCTTTGCAGCACTTGGGAAACAGAAGATGCAAACCCCACATACGGTATTGCTATCTCACGTTCTTAGGATTAACACTTCAATGTAAATATTCATAGGGGAACACCATGAAGGAAGCCACTGGTATACATTCCAACTGCTCTGTTCTTTTGAGCAGTTACAACATAAATTCCTAAAGACCAGCAGGGTAAGACAAAGAAGTTGCACAAGTAACGCGTACCTGTGCATGGGACAGCAGACCTGGAGACTGAAATTCTTTAGTTCCACATCACTGTAAAAAGTTACATCTCTGTACTGTTCGCCAAAGCTCTCTCCAGAAAAAAAGCATAGAAAATTCACGTATATCCAGGTTTGTGACCAACCCTGCAGTGCATGGTAAAATGAAAGACGAGCATGAACATGCACAACTTGCCTTTTTCTGCTTGTAAGATTCATTTCACTGAAGTTTATAACAGTCCTCTGTTTCCAAGATAAAAACATACAGCAGGCTTCTTACAGAAGCTGTAGCTGTGTCCCCATCCTTCAGTGTGTAATTTTTCTTTACATTTGAGCTGTAACTGAGCACACATGTGCTGCTTCATTTATCTCCACTCTTCTCATTAAACTAATTACACAGAATGGTGGAGGTTGGCAGGGACCTC